>NC_133896.1:194120293-194234293 GCF_964199755.1 Larus michahellis | reverse complement strand
TTAATCCTTTCTCCTTGCAGCTGCACTGGGGCACGTGGATAACTCATGTCCCGAAGTGCTGTAAAACACCCAGAGAAGAAAATACATGAGGGCTCTGGGGCAAAGCAGTTTACATAGAGCCTGGCGCAGCCCTGTGTCACAGAGCAGTGCCACAAAGAAAACCAGTTTGAGTCCAAAGCCACTTTAGCAGGAGTTTCTGACTTAGAAGCAACATCAGATGAATGTGGTTCGGTGGCAGTTTCATCTGTTCCTGCAGCGCACTGACATAGCTAAAACCTTCAACTCTTCAAGTTCTATTCTGAAAGTAGCACAAAGGCTCAGGTCAGGCATGACGATGAGGTGCTCACCTGTAAGCAGGCCATTCTCCAACAGTTCTCTGCACCAACTGCTTCATTGTCAAATGGCACCAGTCCTTTACAATCGCCCTAAAGTGTCCAGTCGCTCCCACTTATCACCCAGTTGCAGAGACTTAATCCTACAGACCAAGCACCTGCTTCAAAGTTTGTTAGAACAAGATCAGGAATTCTTACACACTGCCATTTCTAAACACTGACAGCCCCAAAGGTACTGAAGAAGTCATCAGGCAGTCCGCACAGGAGATTTGGACATAACAAAGTTGTAGGTTTCAGTTTTTTTCAGACCTTTTTAGGCCCATAATACTTTCCTTCCCATGCACTGGGCTTTGGCCACTCCCTAAAGATTTCTCATTCTAGTCCTTTCCTGGCCCTGAATTCTGCCCCCAGAACAGACACTTGCCTGTTTGTTTCAGGCTCATCATTCCTTTCCGCCAGATCAAAATTTAGAAGAAGGGACAGGGCATAGAGAAGATCGACAGTACCATGCTATCGCTTGCAGGGACGTCCCCATATTGCTCCTCCTCCTTGTGAAAATGGCATCAGCTTTCAATAGCTGAAGATGGGGGGATGAGAAGAGGCAGTCCTTTAGCTACACTTCGCTAGAGCAGGAGAAAATGTGGGAGACGGTCAACAAAAGGGTTTGCTCCCACCTCAATCCAGAAAGGAAGGCAATTTGCAAGGATGCAAGAACATTCACACCACGGCCAATTTCCTTCCAGGCCCAGCCAAACTCACGACACTCACTTGCAAATCAGAGGAAGAGGAGGTTAGAAAATTGCTCATATTCTCTACAGCTGCAATTAAAGCACTTGAAAGAAATATTCAAACTTGTATTTGCAAACACAATCCCAATGTGTTCTTAGTTGTTCTGAATAGAGATTTTATTTCAAAGGACATTTCACTACACCTTATCTTTGCAGTCTGTCAGCATAGCTGAAATACAGCAGTAACAGGCAACTTGAACAATGAAAAAATCATAATTACTCCAGAATTAAGTCATACAGCAACAGCCCTTTCCCAGCACAGGCTCAGTGTAAGAAGGTTTGCCTCAGGAGCAGATTTTTCCTTGGCTTTTTAAAAGCGGTGCTCAAGTAAGCATGAAAGACCGCAGGACAAATCACCCCCTTCAGAAATTCCAAGGCTGGGGCACAGGAGTTTGCTGCAATGCAGAACACAGACTTTATTCCTGAAGAAAAAAAAATTAATAAAAAACAATTTTACATCAAGAAATTGAAACTTAGCTTAATCCTAACCACTGTAAAGTTCAATTTACAAAATCCTGCTCAATATGATTCCGTAAGAACCAGAGATCCCATTCTACACAAAACCAAACTTGACAGTTTAACGCTTTTTAGCCTTTTTGTTCACTTGTCTAACACTGAGATGATGAGCTTCTATGCAAAACTACACCAGCTGTGTGTTAAATACTCTTTTCTGGGTAAAGAGGCTAGACATCACTTAGCAAGTACATTGTTTCAGGAGAACAGCATTTAATACAGTGGATATTCACTACTTCTCACCTGTTTTCATCTGGAGAAACAGGGCTTCACAGTTTCTTGCGTGCCTCTGAGTTGTTTCATGTTCAGTCAGAAAAAAACAACCCACACCCCATGACCATTCAATAGATGTTTTCAGAAAGAAACTGCTTACTTTTTGCTAAAACACTCTGTAACAGCTGATGTCTGGTACTTCTTTTGGACTACAAGGTAATGTGAATTAGTTTAAACTTTGATTGATTGATTGATTGATTGGGAAACTAGGACTCAAATCGCAGATCAAACTCAGAAACTTAGGAGGTTACAAAACACTGAACTACTTTACATTCGCATCTACAGAACAAAAGCCAA
Source organism: Larus michahellis (assembly GCF_964199755.1). NCBI lineage: Eukaryota > Metazoa > Chordata > Aves > Charadriiformes > Laridae > Larus > Larus michahellis. Next base: position 194,232,090 of record NC_133896.1, on the reverse strand, counting down.
TTTGCTCTTGAGAAGGTAACTGTATTTTTATTTTCTCCTTCTCTAACTGATCTACAAATTAGAAGAAAAGTATACTCGGAATTACAGAATTTTTCAGAGTTGGAAGGGACCTCTCGAGATCATCTAGTCCAACTCCCCTGCTAGAGCAGGATTGCCTAGAGCACGTTACTCAGGGCTGCATCCAGGCGGGTCCTGAAAATCTCCAGAGAAGGGGACTCCACAACCTCCCTGGGCAGCCTGTTCAGTGCTCTGTCACCCTCACCGTAAAGAATATTTTTTCTCATATTTGATCGGAACTTCCTATGTTCCAGCTTGTGCCTGTTACCCCTCATCCTGTCACTGGGAACCACTGAAAAGAGTCTGGCTTCATCCTCCTTCAACCCACCCTTTAGATACTTGTAAACATTAATAAGGTCTCCCCTCAGCCTTCTCTTCTCCAGGCTAAAGAGTCCCAGCTCTCTCAGCCTTTCCTCATGAGGGTGATGCTCCAGTCCCTCAATCATCTTATCTGCCCTTCGCTGGACTCTCTCCAGCAGTTCCCTGTCCCTCTTGAACTGGGGAGCCCAGAACTGGACACAGTACTCCAGTTGTGGCCTCACCAGTGCATACTGAAAGATGGCAGAGATATTTTTCTGCAAATTTCTTGAGTCAAGATATAACGCACTGATTTTAAAAGCAGTTCAGAGTGGAGAATCATTAGAATTCAACAGGTTTCACAAAATAAAAAAAAAAAATATGTAAGAGTGCAATATGTTTTTATCTTTACACTTAAAGTAATATGTAATTTTAATTATTAAAATGCAAGACTACCCAACTGCTGACACAGTACCGAGGACACTGTTTAAATTTTTTACGTGAACACTTCATAGGATATTTCTATTGCTACTCTTTAAGAAAACAATTTTATAATTCAGTATATAATTCTGCATCATAAAGAAACAGCATAACCAAGATCAAACATTAGGAAGTGTCTAAGTAAAAACAAGTTTATTCATCTGTATTCTAGGCAAATATGTAAATAGTCATCAAAGCCTTTTTGCCATGACTGTAAACTTTTTATTTAAAAAAATTGTGTTAAAAACCAATACAGGAATTTCCGTTAATGTTCTAAAAAAGTTTGTTCACATCTTGAAAGAAAATACATTAGCCAACATCTCCCAGCAGAATTCATCTTTAAAAAAGTAAAACTCTAGGCAGAGCTTTTCTACAGTATAGTATCCTCTACGTTTTAATTTAATCACAGGATTGAATATCATTCATCTCTATTGTCTCTAGAACATGACCAAGAGTTTATCTTAAATAGATGATATTCAATGATGTGTTACACATTGCCACAGGTACTAACATTATTAGAAGAGTGCACAACTGAATTTCACTAAGAAGCAAGACCTTTCTATATGCTGCGTCATAACCCTTCCTAACCAATACAGTTAATTTAGCTATATGCCTTTAAAATCATGTACATTTTCCAAGGAAAAATACTAAAAAAATCCATGGTCCAAATTCTGCTCCCACTTATATTCACGGGATAACATAAGCACCATCAAGTCATGGTTTATAGCTGAAAGGGGTACAGAGGACCAGTGAGTTTATGAGTATAAGGGAGAGAAGAACTTGACCCATGTCTGTAAACATTCACAAAAGTCTGCAGTCAAAAGTGCCGGATAGGCAGCCTATCCGCAGTACAATTATTTCATTCACAGAGAGGTGTGAGGGCAGGGAGAATGTTATGGAACATTATTTTAGCGGCAAATTAAAATGCTTTTATATACTTTGAAAAGACATATTCTCACGTAGCTAAACCATACTCCAGTAAAACATAATCCACGTCTACCCAAATACAGTACAGCATCATTTCCTAGCTCTCCTGTTCAGATTCAGGCAAAGGAGTACTCAATTCAGCAGCAAGCCCATGACAATATTTCAAAGCGTAAGAAAACCCCCACACCCCTCTGATCTATCCTCCCCTTAACACACTGCTGACGCTAACAGGAGAACCTCACACGTACAAAGAAAAGATTCGAAGAACCATAAACTGACCTTGATCTATGCACACACAAGATGTGTGCATCTAGGTGGAAGATCATCTACAGCTTTAAGTATCTAGTTTCAGTCTAGATCTCATTCTATATTAACCACATATACCATATAAAATATAACAGGATAGGTGTTTATACACACTATTAAGTATACTTGTTCTCCCCATTCAGTTTGACAGCCAATTGCTCTATTTACATAAGCGTCTGTTTGAATGTCCCTGATCCTGTAAGACACCAAACATTCAACTCGTAAGCTAAAAGGAGAGTCAAGGATGCTCAGCAATTCACAGGATCAGACCCTGAATCAGTTAAATGCAATCACAAATTAGGTTTGACATCTGACACAGCCTCCAGGAATCATTTTACCCTCATGTTTTCCCCTTCTCTCCCCAATTCAGACCATGCTCCCACTAACGCAGAGACAGCCTTCAAAGTGAATAGGATCAGGCTCTGTCAAGCAACCACTGCAGTCTTTAAAAATGTCTGGTATTTATTGCCATCCACTCTGGGGCAGGCTTGTCTGCAATGAAAATGGTGTTCCTGGTGTTGACGGATAGTTAGCAAAACCTTCAGGCTGAGCTGTATAGTTCTCCAGAGCAGAAGCAGAATGTGCCTTCAAGGAAGAGAAGAAGTTAGGAAACAGCACTGATAAAACAAAGAAACAAACAAAAATCTAAATGAAGCAAAATTTCAGGCACAATACCAGTCCGACTCAAGACAAACCTGCAGTATGCAAAGAACAGAGATGAGCAATGCACTCATATGCAGATGTTAAACTGTAGTGCAACTATTGCTCTGAAACACCAGAGAACAAGGAAAGCAGTTGGATTAAGAGGAAAAATGAAGAAGCGTTAATGGCATTTGCTTTCCAGTGGAGTAAGCCACAGCTGATTTGGAAGGCACAGCTTCATCAGGAGCTGTAGTATTTCACTGACTCTGAGCTTTCTTTATCTTCTTTGCTCGAGTAGCTAAGTGTTAATTTTAGTGATTGAAACTTGCAAACAAGAAAGGTGATGTTTCCTCAATGCAATCTGTGTACGTAGATTTCTACAGAACAAATAAATTCCTGAGCTGCAAAAGCAGCATGGCCTAGATTAAGTAATTTGCTCCTTCTGATCTATTTCCCTTGATATTCAAAAGATATCTGACAATATTCTGTATATTGAACAGTACTTAGACACATTCTCCATTTCAAAAACCGATGTGTCACAGAAGAGAGAAAATATTAATTCGAGACATTCAACTGCCTCTTTCAGTATTTTGTTGAGAAGGACAAATTTCCTACCAGAATCCTTAATCTGTACAGAGGCTGTTTTTAACAAAAGACAAACTAAACATCTAAATACAAACTCTAATGATAGTTTCAGTTAAATTAGGTAGGCTGATGACTGAAACAAGTTGTTTCACGGACAAGATAGGTGATGAAACTACATACACATTACCTAAAGCCACCTCAAGCTTCTATTACAACAACTGTATTTGTGGGAAGTTTCAAGAGAAAGGCACAACCACAGCAAACACAAATTCAAGACTGTCTGATTGCGTGTGTAAAGAGGCACGTAACTCACAACAAACTGGTTTTCTACAGAAATTGTGAAGAATTAAAATATCAGACTGGAACTGAGCACAGATTTTGCAACTACATTAGATTTAACACAAACCTAGCAAAAATTTCACTTGCATGTCTTTTCCACATTCATCATGCCCAGAAGAACAGTACATTGGCAAGTTAATATGAGTCGTTCTTCATTATTATCCTTGTAGTCAGTTCTCAAACACGTTAGGCATTTTAACCATTTACTGACTTAAACTAATCCCAAGAAGTTAACGTGCAACTACACGCTCAAACGGTTGCTGGAAGCAAAACAGTATTAAAAATAGGCACGTTACCTGTAGTAGTGCTGACTGCGCAGCCGCACTGTGCTGCAATTCCTGTAAGGAAGATTGTGCGGCACTCTGCGGAAAGCCAGGGATACCAGGGAGAGATAAAAGACCAGGAAAAACTGCATTTCCCGGTGTCTGTAGTCCAGAAGTCAAGCTGAAAGAATATTAAGATGAGGCTATTATTAGGAACATCTGCATCACGTTTTATCCTGTGTTTCTCTCTCTATAAGCTTATGTCTATATAAATTAGAAAAGCACCTCTTTTTCTACAACTCATAAAGGCCAGAATTTCCAAACAGAAGCCCAGTCTCTACCCACCTACGAATTATTCATGCACATACAAACCAAGATTATCTGGAGCACACCTAAGAAGGGAACTCAGAGATTTTTGTACCTCGGCTGTGCCTACAGTTTGCACACAAAAAAAAACTTTACAGACAAAAGTTAATGTTGCATACTTCCTTAAAACATAGGAACATCTAAGATATTGTCTGCTATTACCTGGATGTGTCAATGGATGCCCACGTGGAATCCATTCTTGTAAAAGCCTAGGAGGTGCCAAGTATCCTCATCTGGGAAATAAGATCACTAAGCACCTCACTGGATTAGACTGTTGTAAAGGGGACTACTGAGGACAACCTATTTAGTAACTACTCTATCAGTTTCTAAAGACAGGTGGAAATCTACTGGTGAACTAACTTTAAAAATTAGCTGCAATTACTAACTATCAGTGAAAATAACGTCTACACCTAAAGTAAAATCAGTGTTTTTCAAGAGAAAAAGAAATGGTTCTGACCTCCTTCAGAAACAGAAACATACCCAGCCTGCGCAACAAGTGCAGAGTTGAAGTTTGAGCTAAAGGCCGAGGCAAACCCTGGCAGGACCGGAGCCGGAGATGGGGCTGTGGCAGCTGCCGGCAACGGTGCAACTGCTGCTACTGCAGAAGATGCCTGGAGGCCAGGGAAAGAAGGGAGAGCAGGAGTGACAGAGGGTGTGTTAGAGACAGGAAAACCAGGGAAGGATGGGTTTGATGATCCCAGAGGTCCCTGGGCAACAGAAAAAAGGGAAGGGACGGCACTGGACAAGTTAAGCGAGAAGGGTGGAGCGGAGACTGTTGCTGAGGCGGCGAGTCCTGAGAGTACGGCGGCGGTGGAACTCACATGAGGGGCAGACACGGCTGAAGCGGTTGTAGACGGAGTAGCTAACAAGGACCCTGGGAGAGTGACGGGTGGCGTAAGTGCTGGATTACCAGTAAAAGCAAAGTTACTGGTTAGAGACGTAAAAGGAGGAAGTCCATTGAACACAGGGGCAATGGGAGCAGACGAGCCATGTGGGGCGAGGGAAATGGAAGCCAGAGAACTGGAATTGTTTAGAGGAGCACTCAAAGAGGAGAGACCCGACAGTGCTGGATTCAGGGAACTGGGTAAACTGACTGGCACTGAAGCTGCGGAGGTGTATGCACGCCCCAGCGCTGACAGTCCTATAGTGCCATGAGAAGGGCCAGCTGAATGAGAAGGACCTTTGAAGGCCGAGAGGGTAGGACTTATGGGTTCTGTTTTGACCAGAACTGGGATACTTGTGGCAGCTGGGGCTGATGGCAGCTGCTGATCAGGATTAGTAGGGCTTGTGCCATGCAAGAGGGAGGCTGATGAGCCACAGTTGACTGGCATAATTGATGGCGAAGTGGTTAAAGGTGACTGTGCAGGCAATGTTGGAGGAGTGGAACTAGAATTGGCCACAGATGGGGATGGAAGACCTGGAAAAATGGCCAACCCAGGTGTGGAGGAACGCTGTGGGGTGGGGGTGGCTGATGGAGTATAGCATTTGTTGACAGAGGAAGTGGGAGGGTCAGAGTTTTGATTAGCAAGAGCAGACAAAGAAGCAAGCTCACTTGTCATAGCAGAAGGTAAAGCAGATGAATTGATTAATGAAGTGTCATTTGATGTCAGAAATCCCTTTAAGACAGACAAAATTGGGTTAGGCAAGCTAAGCGAACCAGGAATGGTAGTGGCAGGAGAATTAGCAATTGTAGATGGAATGGGACTAGAAATCCCTTGGGCATTGGGAGGCAAGGACAAAGGGAGGCCAGCAAAAACTGATGACAATGGAGTGGGATTATTAGTGGAAGCAATTGAAGAGGTTGCAGGGAACGGGAGGCCAGCAAATGGTGCAGCAGCAGATGCAAAAGCTTCACTAGGCGCAGGTGTGGCGCATGGTGTGGAAGAACCTTGCGGAGCTGGCGTAGCAGTGGGTACAGAAGCCAGCCCAGAAAAAACTGCAGGGATAGGGGTAGAGGTTGCACTGTGAACACATGTGACAGGAACACCAGGCAATGAAAGGGATTTGATGACAGTAGGGGTTGGGGTGGATGGCTGAGATGTATGGATGGAAGAGGAGACCTGTCCTGGGAAAACAGGAAGGACAGGGGTAGACATGTTCATCCCAGATATGAGTGGAGTTGCAGGTGCTAATGGATGGCTTATTGCCTTGACAGGTGATGGGGTAGGGACTGGAGTAGCAGCAGGTGTTGAAGGATTAGAACCATGAGGAGTAAAGAGCTGATTCGCTTGTGCAGAAAAAGCTGCAAAGAAACAAAACTGGTAAGAATACTTGAAACTGTCAGAAATGTTTGAAATCAACACAAACACATTTTATACAGCATTTCAAAATATGATACACAGGCAATAGCTAACATATAATGTCTGTATATAAACAGTGAACACTGGAGCCTATGAATACAAAACAAAAAGGTACGTACAAACACATCACACAAAGTTGTACATCATGAGACTACCACTCCTCTTTAAAACACTTCGTGACATCTGCTACCTCTTCATGATCTCATGCAAGACAGTTAGATACTCAAATATGCTCGGTAAGAATGTCTAAGTGATACAGATAAACACCCTCCCTCTGGTCCCTAACATCTGGCAGTACCCAAACCAGATCTAATATTCCACTGGCATCAGATCACCTGGGCTCCTCTGCATCCACTGTCACTGAAGGTCAGAATTTCCTTCAGAACCAGTTAATTCAATGTATCATGATTTCAGAGAAGTTTAGTCAACAACTGAAGAAAGCTGATTTCAGGTGCTGGTATTTTTCTTTCCTTCAAAATCAGGTCATTCTCTTCACTGTGTTTCCTTCAGATTTTGATTCTAAGAAGGTACACTTTTAAATTCATGTATCACACTACAGTATTAAACTAACATTGGCATTTGACCTTATCAACAAATATTTCTGTAAGTCTGAAGTCAGGTGTCTATAATCGAGGCAAGCACCTGCCACTAGGAATATCAGCTTATATCAATCCTACAAAGTAAGTCAAAGACACATCAGTTAAGCTGAAGGAAAAAAAGGCAGGCACACTGTGAATGGGAATGTGGGGGTTAATGGAAAGAAGCTGCATTTATGAACACTGGCATGTCAAGAGCCTTGATATGCCTCTATCTAGTTTCTTTTGGAATATGTGTCAATAATCATTCCCTCAAAACAATCCTTGTGCATTATTTTACTTTCAAAATAATCTGTTTAACCGTAAGCAAATCACTGATCTAACCAGTCAAATTCACCACCCATAACTCCGTGACAGCTTAGATTTCTCTTTTGCCAAAATTCTACATGTACACACACAAACCCAGAATCTTTAAAATCTTGGACATAAGTTGATATGGCAAACTCCTGTTTTCTGTATCTTGAAACTCTACAACTAGCAAGTTTGCAAACTATTTCCTTTCATATATTCTTTTCCAAAAACCTAGACCCAGATTGCTTGGCTCTGGACTCTGTCCTTTTCTCATCCTGTTTCCAAGCTGAAGGCTCTCCTAAAGATCACAGTTGTTAATCCTGACAGCCAAGTTTATCATCAGAGAAATACAGCTGCAATATGACCCAGAGCTGTTACTGAATTTCACTTCCTAAGAGAAGATTTTATTCCTTACGCTGTATTCATTTGGCTGTATAAACTACCTGTAAATACAGGCACACTTAAAGGGGTATATGTGAATAAAGTGATTCTTTGAAACAGTAACATTTCTGTAAACCCATCCCTGGGCATAGAGGAGAGAAGATAAGGCATAACTTCCCCCCCCCTAGAAATATTTACAGGAGCTAAACTTATCATGGTCATTTTATCTATTTTTGGATATTTGTTAATATGCCTGACTCAATAGTTAGTAGATTCTCAGTTTCTAATTGTCAAAGCTAACAAAGCATTATCAAAGTCTTTGTGTAAGTAGTTCATAATGGAATTTGTTATTATGATTTGTACTAGCTGTACAAAGCATACGAAGTACCACATGATTAGAGACCAAAAAAAACCAAAAACACCACTCTCTCTTCTGCAAAAAGAATCGGAATTTAAAGGGTAAGATAAAAGTGGAGGTAGACACAGTTGGATATAACAGGCTAGGATAAGACATTCTACACATGGATTTCAACAAACTACAAACAAAGAATCTGCCTCCCTTGCATTCCTAGCTTCCCATTGCAACTAATATATGAAATCAAAATGTGAATGAATTTTCAAATAGATGTCCAAACTTTTAACAACTGCAAAGATATTAATGAAGTGCTTCAGTGCACTACATTGCAAAGCATGTTTTGATTTAATTTTTCATATGGTTTCTCACATACTTATACGCTGAAGAATATAAAACCTTAATGGGCTAACACAAAAGGCCGAATTTTAACATTTCGATGCTTCTAAGTTTCAAATGCCTGATATGATTTTTTTCCAAAATTCTCAAGGGATCTTACTCTAACAGTAGTCAAATACTTAGAGGCTTATGAAAATACCACTAAACAAAGAAGTTGTTTATATTTTCTGAACAAATAACAATGATACAATCAACACAAAAATCCCCCAGTGGATCTGCAATTTACCTTGATTTTGGGAAGGTTTTGCCTGGCTGGAAAGGTCCTCATTTTCTAAATGGAGAATAACAGCTTGTTATTTAAAAGCAAATGACACTCCAGCAGTGAATGATCCATCCACAACAATGAATTAGAAAAAATACCATCAACATTTTTAAAGGTATGCATGCTTTACCTGATACCACCTGATTAGCAGTGTATGGGGGAGGAGCTGGTAAGCCTGGAGCTATGACATTAGCCATTGGAACTAAGCCAGCATTGTTGTAAGCACCTAAAAGAACAAATGCAATACACATTTCAGTGGTCAGAAGAACCCATACTTAAAAGAACCAGTAAGCGTCTTTTCCATTAAAAGAACATTTTCAAAATCATAAGACCAAAAAGCCAGACCAGTTAATCATCCAGGCTGGATGCTGGCTTTTGCTAATGTCTGCCTGAGTGACATGCATCGTGATCCAAATTTTAGTAAGGGCAGTTCTCTTGAAAGAGCCTGAAAAAGTCAGATTTCAATTGCTTTCAGTTCCTTTTTGCCTGAAAAACTCAAAGGGAAGGCGAGACTCAGATTGTCTGCAGCATCTTTTGTTCTTTTTCTACTCCTAACTTAAAGACTGTTGCAACTTTTAACATTAAAGCCTTGACAAACAAAAGATTCAAACATACCCCAGTGACCATGACCAGCCCTCCAACACTAGTCAAAAAATTCAGAGAAAAATGTCCCATCTCAAATACTTAGTTTATCATTCTTCAATATATCTTTAAATGTTAATAAATTCAAGTGGGTTAGCAATTATTTTAATATAAAATACCTATTGTACTTAACATATAAAAAAATACCTTTTTTCCTTATTCTTTGGAGCAACTCAAACTGTTACATAGCTGTGGTATACAGTTCTGATGAAGAACATCAGAATTCAAATCACAGGAATATAAACACACTTTGCAGTGTTCCTGAATGAGTATTTTAAGAGCATGAGAACTTATGCTGCGTGGGAAAAGGTAGCACTTGAACATTACTCAAAGTGCAGTAATTTGTCATACATAACTCCTTTCTGATTTCACACTTTCATAATAGTTCTACCTAAAGTTAAGATTTCTTGCGTGACAACTGTTGGCTGAAAATCAGAAAAGTAACTAACAATCATTGCATCACCCAGGAAGGAAATGTTAAACCAATACATATAAGAGGCAAAAACCAAAACATCTTTCTGACCGTTCTGACCATTGCTTGAAAACCATCACATTTAATAGCTTCAGGACAGTATCTGCAATCTCATTTAGCACATTATATTTATATATATTTTTTTATATATATATATAAAAATATAAAAAAATTATCATCAGTTACGAGTTCCATTGTCACAAGAGTTTTTTTAAAAACCATGTTGCAGCCTACTAAGGCCCTGAAACCCCAAAAGCGGTTTCATACCCTAAAATATACTAATATTTACATCCAGTCACAGGCCAAATTTTGTGCCCTAACTTACTTCAGACAGGATTTATTTAATATAAATTTGAGCTAGTCTACAAGTTTCCTGTACACTTTCTGGGGAGCAAGTCATTTCTAGGGCACAAATCATCAGACTGACTCTAGCCACTAGTAGTGCCAATTTTTCCAAACTGACTGTGAAGAGACTTGCAGACATCAAGTGTGTTAGACGACTCACCCTTCAACACGTATGTGAAGAACTCTACCACACTTTCTTATCAACTACCTTAAAAACTCCCTGAAATCCCTACCATCAGTGAAATGCAAGCTTCCTAACCAGAGCACTCCTTGTTCTGCAGTACAGAATGGCAAGATTAGGAAAAGCTTTCAGCTGCTGCTCAAAAGGACCAGAGTCTGACTACCTAAGTACTCCAACCTCTTCTTCCAAAGAGACTGCAATTGCCTTGCTGCCTTCCAAAAATGGCTCGAATCAAACAACTGATGTAGCAGAGCAAGAGGAGTTTATGAAGAAAGACGCAATCTTACCTGAGGCACAAGGCTAGGAACAGTCAGGCCAAACACAGGAAAAGGCTATCACTGTGTTCCTTCTGAGACTGACATCTACGTGCTTAAACTTTTCTCTAAGGAAACTGTTTTATCTTCATTGTGACAGAGAGAAAGTAAAGCTGAAGGCAACTGAGAAACAGAGTAGCCCCTTGAGCAAGTTCCTATATATTTCCACCCAATTCAGGCCTGTGCTTGACCATTTCCTAAGTTTGGTACAACAGCAACAAGCCAATAGACCTGTCGAGCCAAATCTCAAATGTTGGTCAAACATTACAACAAAGGCACAGGCCCAGTCTTGTCTGATGCATACAATGCCTCCCACAAATTAAATATTTTGTCATCGGAACAGGATTGTAAATTTTCCTTATGATGTAGATGTTGAGAAAAGAATATAATGTATTCCTCTTTTTATCAACTCTGCAGTCATGACAGGAAGAGGCAGAAACCAGTACCCAGAGCAAGCTTAGGGAGCACAAGCCAATTTCAGATATGATCATGGTCAGAGAAACTGACACTTGACACTTATTACTTAAAAGGCAAATGGATGAAACAATAGCATCAAGCTAAAACACACAGAAGCCTTACTTGGTGCAATAGTTGCGTGTGGCCGACATGGTGGGATGGGGTATGGAACAGGTTTGTGTGGATTGTAGGTTGATGGAGCCTACATAAACAAAAAACAATCAGAAGAAGCAATAGTGGAAGCATTACCTAATGTTTCTCAGACAAAAAGTTAACATTCAGATACTACAACAGACAGCTGTTCTTCACAGGAAAAATATGTGATATCAAATTTCTTCATAACATCCATAGTGACTGCAAATATTTCACTCTTTCTGAAAAGAATGAAACAAACATCACTAATATACATTTAGGTTTTAAAATAATACTGAACACAGGTGGGAAAGGGAACTCCTTTCTGTCTCGTAGTTTTCACACTCTGCAGTCTTGGACTGACTTCTCATTTTAAAGATTTAGCACATTTAAAACTAACAAATACTTATGAAGTTACATGTCCCTACACCTTAGTGAGAAAATCAATAAAAGTGAAAATAAAACATTTGGACAATATTTCAAAGTAGTATCAGGTTCACTGAAAGTTTGTCCCACATGCTTTAAAATCCTGAAATACAAATCAGCTGTGTTGTTAAGAAACAAGAACCTCCTTCTCAGGCACTGCTGTAATTCAAGTTTCCAAGACGCAGGCACTTTTGTGTTCATGTGGGAATCCCTCAGAGATTGTAATAAAAAATTGCATATATTTCTATTTAAAACTTCCACTAGATCATAATGAACTACTAAAAATGTTTTTAGTTTTGTCTTCTGCTACTGTAATTTAAATTCTGCCTTCAAATGCACACACACTGTATCCACTAGAGACCCTTATCCCCCACAGATATAAACCAGAGCTTCTCTTCAAATTAAATAAAAAAATACTAGGTCATATTATCTTTATTATAGAAGTTTAGCTTTGTTTAAATTGCTGCCCTGCAGTCTTCTTGGAACATAATAGCATTTTATATAAAAGCCTCATTGAATTGGCTGGTGGTTGGATTTTTTTTTTCTTAAAGTTTCATTTATTTACTCATTTATCAGACATACTGGTTTGGATGGTCCAAGTATACGAGCTGCTATTCCCTTTCCTTCGTTAGTGCATTCTTCTGTATCCTTTTTGATAGGGGTTCCCTGAAACAAAAGAAAATTAAACTTTTAAGTATTTAGAAGTAAATCTTGCTATACAATTTCCATCATATTTGATTTTTTTTCTAAAATACATTTGAGTTTTTGAATATTCTGAAAGTGATACTCGACCATGTTTGTTGGGAAAAAGAAACTGCGTTCTAGGCTTGTAAAATGATAAGTACCAGCATTCCAATAGCTTGGTTTGTAACACTAAGCTTTTGTAAAGAGATACATATTAAACAGTCCATGTTTCTGACATAATTAGAATTCTGCATTTTGATTTGTGGACATGATAACTTACATTTTGCAGTCCTTTAAAGTATTCACAGGAAATACTTCACATGGTTGTTCAAGAACTACACTAAAATTAGCAGTGTTACTGTAGTGGCCATATTAGCTCATCTTATCAACCTACCAGTAAGGTTGTTTATACCTCTCCCGATTCTGCCAAATACTGCTGGAGTTTACAATGTTTTCCTTATATGAACAATGTTTTATTTATGCAGTAATCTTTACTTGAAGTGGCATAGAAAGAATGGGCAAATAAAAATAATGCAAGTTCCCTATAAATGTGTAATGGGTTCCAAAAAAACCAACCCCAAAAACCATTGTGTTTGACTGCACTCCTCCTTCCATATATATATGAATCCTGGGTTTGCTTATACTATAACAAATCCTAAATCCAGTACGCCGTGAAAAGCAAAAACATAGGATCATGCTTACTGGGAAAATTCCATTTATGCGGCTTGGTTTGCCCTTGGGATAAGGGTTGCCTGGAATCATGCCACAGGATGATATCATAGCATGAGGAGCCTTACAACCCGTTTTTGAAGCCTGCAAAATAATCAAGAAAGGACATTATTTGCTGTCGATTTCAATGCTTTAAAGAAATTATTTACTATTTCATTACATTTGGACTGCATGAATCAGCCTACATGAAACAATTCAAAGCTTTGCCTCAAATCTTCTTCCCAAATACTCCAAATAGTGTGAGGTTCTGACACAGTCCCCTTTGTTTTGAATAACTCCACTCAGACCACTTATGCTTCCACTGAACTTGAGGGTTAAGCACTTGGTGTTCTCTAAAACACATGCAGACTGTTTCCTTCAGCATTGCTTGCAACTCTGTGCCCCTTTTTCCATATGATCCTAATGCCTGACAGAAATTTCCTTTTTTTTTTTTCCCCGCATGTATTACATAGCTCTTATCTTTTTCCAGCTGCTTCCTTCAGCTTGTCTTCCACCAGTAGTTCCCAGCAGTGCTCGTGGTAAGTCCTGACCCCACAGTGACCATAAGGGTAGAAACAATACTGTATCTGGCAGAATCAAGGATACTAGAGTATCTTGACTACCTGTTCAAGAATTCTTCTGCATCTTTTCTTCTCTGACATATTAATTCTGAACAGATCTTCAATAAGGCGATAATTCTGAGCATCAACAATGTTGCTATAAATAAAGACATTGACAGATGATTACTGCCATTCCATATGCTTATCAGAAATAATGCAGTACTGAAAAGTGATCAACACTTATTCAGCCAGTTCCCAGCAGTACACTAAGAAAACCACAATTCATTTAGATCATAATATTACTATAATTATTCAATTAATAATTCTGGGCTTAAATATGGTCTTCATACCCGTACATGAAACATGGTATTAGAATTAAATATCAATATGGAACAATGGACAACAATAGCTAAACTTCATGGCAAAAATAACTATGTTGAGAAAATGAATTTTGCATCACAACCAGTTCATTAGAAACCTTTAATTGCTACTAGCACACAATTCCCAGCACAGCAGAAAACCAGCAGCTACTCAGTTTGCCACTGTTTCCTGCTGGACTGGTGGAGAAACAAATTTTCATCATCTTTACTCCAGAATGAAAAACATGAAACCCGTGGCAATTCTCTCCATGTTCTGCAGAGCTAGTGGAACCCTTCACACAGTTCCAAAAAGTACCTTTCCTTTCTCCTTGCTCCTCTCCCAAAAATAACACTAGACACAGCAAAGAGAACAACAAAATGTGCAAATACAAGGAGCCTAGTGCCTGATTAAAAACCCTGTTTAAAAATGCTGACCACAGCACCTTTACCGCTGTCAAACATTACCCTCCCCATGCAAACTACTGGAATTACAATACAGCCCCCAAAAAGGAGGGCTTCCCAAATGCAATCAGCAGAATGTTGAATGAAGGCATGAAAAACACCTCAAAGAATGGTATTAAAATGGGAATGAACTTTCAGCTGTGTTCTCTAGTTTTGAGTAGCAAAGTACACAGATTTGGGTTAGGATTTATGTTTCATGACTCCCTTATTATGTTCTTGCACTGTAGAAATTTAACAGCTAAAGAAGTGACCACACTTTCCCCCCACACTAGCTGAAGTGTAGCAACTAAAGAGTCTGTGAGCTCCAATCTCATTTCAAGAAGCAGAACAGGTTAGTTTAATGCACCATTGAACTTCCTTTAGGCTATCCTGTTTTGTCTTGGTCTAAAAGAGACTAGGAGCATTCATACAGTTTCTTAAAGCTCAACTCTGAAAGCAAGATCATGTCTATGTCCTCAGTCTTATTTGTTTTATGGATATTTATATAATGAATTTATATGCCCCAAAACATTCAAGCTGGCTGCAATATATAGCATTCACATGCAAGGCAGACATACTTAACACCAAAAAAAAAAAAAAAAAAAGAAAAAAACCAGAACAACACTTCATGTAATAAATCCCGTAAACCATGCAGAAGAGTTCCAATATAAACATATGTAAAAGGTAGATAGGTCCCCTGAAGCAGCTGTGTTCAGTAAAAAAAAACAACTTTCTGTGTAAAGATCCACTTTGAATATATACACATCTTTTATAGACATTAGACTTGTAAATCAAATGTGTCAATTTAAGAGATGTATTTACTTAACTCATTTTTACATATGTAATATTTACAGGGCTTTCCAAATACAAAATGGTCAATGCCCAGAATAATCTGGTCTCAAGCCTTTTACATTTCAGTGAGCAGAAATAAGCTTAAGGCCCTCTTTGTCCTCTACATGATTTGAAGACACTGTAAAAATATTGGCAAAGTGTCAGTTTTCCAGCAGGCAGAATCCCACACACTCAAGACACAGATGAACTATGGAATTTTGCACAATGTCTATTTCTAATTCTTCTTTTTATGGCCCCATCAATAATGGATTTGTGTTTTACCTTAACTGGCCACAGGGCTTCCTTCTAGAAGAATCTTAAGTTTTATATACTGAAATATTAGTAAAAACAATACAACTTAAGGAAATACAACATGAGAGATACTTACGAAGCTAAGATTTCAAGGGCAATAAGTTTATCTTTACTGAATGTGAAGCAGTTGAGAATATTAACCATTTTCGATGCCGGAACTGCCACTATTTTCTGACAAGTAAGCAAGCAAGAAAAAAGTGTATATAAAATAAGACACTACAATTATTTTAAACTCAGAACACTACTCAGTAACAGCTTCATATCATGTATATCAATAAATGTTTAATTTTCTCTACCTCCTACTGGGAAGGAGACTCTATGCGCTAAATGCTGAACAAGCAACTGCAAAAAGCATTTGCCAAAAGCAGAGATATTAGGAAAGTTAACAATAGTTTAAAAGGGCTACATCTGTTATTGTGATACACAGGAAACTAAGAGATACTTCAGTCAGAAAAGATACCCTGGTTAAAAGCATGACGTTTCGTATTATGATACCATTGAAAAAGAAAGAGATGAAGAGGAAACTTTGAAGACTAAAGGGTAGGCTGACCCATCAATTGCAAAAGTAGACATCACAAAACTAAAATAAGATTAAGAGGACAAACTTACTCTACAAGATTATGCCACAAGAACTTACATGTTGTAAAGCCTTTATTGCCTTGAGCTGTGGTTCAGCCCAGGAAAAGTATCTCAGTAACTCAACAACCTGCAACAGAAAAGCCTTCAATTGATCTTTTATATAGATTAAAAAAATTATGCTAACACCATCAATATGATCTTTCTGATTTTAGAGTATACTGGTATACTGCTAAAATACACGTGCCTGCCTGTGATGGCTGATAACATCGACACCTACCAGCATCTAACGTTCTTTGTATTTCTAAGTAGGCACCTAAAAATTCTATGTTGTGAGATGAAGTTTTTCTATGGAAATATTTAAAATACTTACTCCTCTCCATATATTTGCATATATGCGCGATTGCCACAGCATTAGAATAAAAAAAAAATCAAATCTTTCTGAAAAAGCTTATAAACCTTCAGTATCTCAAACAGCATATTCACCAAACATACACACACACACAAAAAAAACAACAGAAGAAAAAGAAACAGGAAAAAAAATCTACATAGTACCAAAATAAGTTGGACATTTTTTACTACATGCCAGTTTAGAAAATACATGCAAAATAATCCTACATTCCATGATGATCAATTTGTCCAATTTTCCCCACACAATAGGAACGAAACTGTAATGATTTTGATAACAAAATAACTTGGAACTATTTTTAACAGATTAATGCTGATATAATAATGGGGAATTAAATGTCCTCAGTTAATAAATAAAAAAGGTAATAAAAGTATGATGGGAGACGTTGCCTTTCTGTATTACTAAATACACAAAACCAATAGCTCCCATTAGACCCATGACAGTGTTGACTTTTACCTGTTCGCTAGAAAAGTATCCATGAACATATTCAATGGCTTTTAATTTGTACTCCGTCAATACAGCCTAGAAGATATAGGGAAAAAACCCATATAATTAGTCCCTCAAAAACGATAATTATAGCACAATCACCTGCTAGAATAATACATTAATCTAAAAATAGATTAATATAATTAATATAAACAAATATTAAAATTAAATTATTAATTATTCTGTCACCTTACAAAGTGACATTTGCATCAATTACACTGCAATATTCCTAAGTAACAGAATACTCCTTAGATAATTGACAGAACAATGAAAAGCAGACGTAATTTAATTCTTCTGTTAAAAAAAAAATCACTTTTTTTATTTATTTCATTTTGCTTTTTTTTGTTTTTTAAAACTGCACTGAGAGAACATCATCATCACTCTTCATTTTATCTCTAAGGTTTACATTAACTTTACGTTAAACCAGATAATACAGTTGATTATTCAGACAAACTCTCTATATGTTCCCTGTAAAATAATTAGCAAAGCATGTTACTTCAGTGAATTTATGAAGAGACTGGGTAACAAGTCTCTACAGACAGAACCAAGTATACAAGGAAGGCTGCTCCAGAGGGTGATACTGTCTTATCATTACCTTCCCACAATTCAAACTTCAACATGCAATTATACAAAGCAATGGAAGCAGAGCAGTTTAACACAGTACTGGCCACTGCTTTTGACTCATGGCAAGACAGCTTTGTTGATAACCATGTGGGCTACCTAATACTTCCGCTCCTTCCTAATTCCTTCCTCTCCTCATGCCCAGCTCACTGATAGACACACAAGATGTAAAGAAGATAGGTAACAGCTGAATTCCTGCCCCAAACTAGTGCACACACCTTTCTTCCCCAGTTTCCAAGGGCGCCATCGATTGCTAGCTCTCACGCTTATTCTCAAATCACCTCCAGCTTCACTCACACACCCATTTCTGTCTTCTTCCCAATGACCTTAAAACCTACCCCTATTCCTTCTTTTTTTGTCCTTGTCCCTGCACACAGACAGATGTGAGGTTCTCCATCTCTGCAACCTGACTGTGAGTAGCACAGGTGCACAGAAACCCACTCAAATACTCTTTGAGGCAACCCCCTTCCTTTCTGTACCTCATTAAGAGACGAACACTACCAGACACGCTGAAGTCACAGGGAAAAAAGAACTTCTCTCTTCACGCTCATTTTTCCTTCTCTCCCTTCCGTTTCTTCCCGTATTTTGGAAAAAAGCCTGGTATGTCATATAGCAGCTTCTTTACCAAAACAAATGTCACTTTTCCTCCTTAAAACAACTGAATGACTTCATAATATGAACACATTTCTATGCATATTTATGAAAAAAACACACCCCAAACATTATTTTTTTAATAATCAAAAATATATATGGGTAAAGATAGAACTAAGCTACACATTAAGACATTTAAATAATTGTTCCCGCTAATTGTAGGACTGAAAATGGAACATGCCAACACAACTGACTTGTAAATCACACAATAAAGAAGGTTCTACCACAGAGCTAGAAATGAAGTTTAAACAAAAACCTAGCAACAAGGACACAAGATAAGCATTTGGAGAATGAATGTTAGACTGGAACAGCACAGCTATTGTTAACACAGCACAGCACTGATCCTCAGATGAACAGTAAATTAGGTTTACAGGAATACAGGCAGACAGCATACAAGAAACACAACTGCCTAAAATCACATGTCAAAAACCCTTTTGTT
This sequence comes from Larus michahellis, assembly GCF_964199755.1. Lineage (NCBI taxonomy): Eukaryota > Metazoa > Chordata > Aves > Charadriiformes > Laridae > Larus > Larus michahellis. Next base: position 194,213,202 of record NC_133896.1, on the reverse strand, counting down.
TGAAGTCTTTAGTAATCACAGAGCGTACTCTGAAGGGCCGCACTGCAGTAGTAATATTTGAAACATTATTCCCTCCCACCACCAATTCTCAGAGAAAGTATTCATGTGAAATTTGTTCCTTGATTTTTTTCAACAGATTTTTTGTAAAAGTTCTTAGATTGGGAAGGAAGTCCACACACTGAAATATGTTTGGCTGTCACGCTTTTAGCTGGTTACAGAGCACGGAACATGGAATATATTTTATAAAGAAGAATTTATGATCATGACCTTATGTAAAAACGTTGTGATAACAAAGACTCCTCGCCGGAGCTTTTGTGTACAGTAGTTTATACCTTGAAATCTTCCAAAATAATACTACTGCAACTGCAGCCATCACTGTATCTCACGCTAAAGAGAAGCTGAACTGAAATTCAACTCTAGCACCCAAGTCCAAATAAAGGAAATGACCTCTTCCAGACAACCCATCATAACAAACACACACCTTTCACAAAAATGCTAAGGATTCCTTTTCTGCCATAAGACAATTTTATCCAAAACAAGCCCTTAATTTTCACACCAAAACAGCTTTAACAGGACACATGGCTGTTCTACCGTGACACTTAAATCACCTCTGCTTAACTACAGCAAAATATGTCATACCAGGTTTGTACTTCTCATGCAAGACACAAACTATACTTCCACTAACCTGAGAGGTTCTGAAGGATCCAGACACATTTTCCTAACCCCTTTTCCACTTCCAGCATTTGGGGAACTGTCCCAAACACTAACCTCTGGCTTTCCTGTCAAAAGCACACCACTGTGCAGAAAGAAATAACAGGACCTGCCAGACACCAGGAAGCCCAGGTTGGCATCTCCACTTCCTGCAACTAGGAGGTATTTTGCTCAGTGAGCTTTTAACAGGAGATGCACAAGCACAGTTCAGAGCATGCATCAAACCCCAGGATTTCACATCCTGGAGGAAGGTGTGCGCACACTCCTGAACCGTGGGAGACATGGCTTTGAACAAGAGCAGCAGAGCACAGCTTGGAAATCAGCCCTCTCACGCCATATTTGTGTGCTTTATCTCCTAAATCACCATATAAAAGGTGGATACCTCACACTAGAAGTTTCCATCTCTGGTTAGGCCAAGCAAATGCTATCCCTCCTCCTAAGTAAGTGATACTTGGCTATTTTGCCTTTTTTTCCCCCCCCTTGTTCCTTGACAGTGAAAACACCACGATGAACTTATTCAAGTGCTAATTTCAAATGAGCACTCTTCCTGCACATGTTGTTAGCTAAGTGGTAGCAGTCTGGACATTCAATATCAAGTTTTCTGAGAAAATAAAAATACCTCAAAGAGAGCAAGCATGTCACAGCACCTTTACACCCAACTTACAAATACTATAGATACACCAGCAACATAGGATTATAGTTTTTCCACACTGAGGTGAAATTTAGTCCTTATTGAATCCTGAAGTGATTCTTACAGAATGCAAACCTTGTGTGTTCATTAAGAGGAATATTCTACCATCAAATGGTTAAACTAACACGCAAAATGAGAAGTTACCTTTCTAATTTCATCCAGCACGGTTTCAAATGATTTCTTATCCATCTTTATTAGTTTATTCAATGCAGGTACTTAAAACATGGAAGAAAAAAATAAAAAAAATAATATCCAGGCCAAAGACTTTACTGACAGTCTTTAAGTATATAGGAAAAAAATATTAAAAAGCAAGAAAGCAAAAAAGGCAGCCTGGGATTCTCTCGGCCACTGGGAATTCAGGGCTGACGTCTCTGCAATGCCGGACAGGGCGCAAGAGACAAAGGCAGGCCGCCGGGCGCGGAGCGGACCCGCGCCCGCTCACTGCGCGGCTCTCCTCCTAGCGCAGAAAGAAGGGTCCGCGGCAGAGAGAGAAGAGGAGGCAGTGCCAGGGAGAGGGCGGCCGCCCAACGACCCCGCCGAGCCGCTCCGCTCCGCTCCGCTCCCCTCAACACGCGGCGCCGAGGCCCGGCCGGCCCGCGCCCGCCCGCGGGGCGCTCCCGCACCCCATAGCTCGCTGCGCCGCCACCCGCTTTGATCCCGGCGGTCAGAGGCCGACGCACTTCCGAGCGGCCGCCGGGGCGGCGGGGCCGAGGCGAGCCGGGAGACGAGAGCGCGGCGAGCAGCCCGGAGCCACCGACAGGGCACCGCCGGCCCTACCTCTCTGCCGTCGCGCTCCTGTGACAGAGAAGAGCGGAGCCGAAGGCCCCTTTCCCATGCTGGTCGCCAACAAAGGTGCCTGAACAGAAGTAGCGGAAACTCGAGAAAGACTCGCCCCTCTTCCAGTTCCCAGGTGTCGCGCTGAAATGCTGAGCGCTGCTGCAGTGTTGTCCCAAAGCTGTCGCGCCCTGTCTGGCCTGCCTCTGCGCTGCCACCGCTCGGGTCGGAGCCGGCACGGTTGAGGGCAGCCCGGCGCAGGGAGAGGCGGCGACGGGGGACGAGATCGCCCCCGTTCCCTGGTCCACACTGGGGGGGGGGGGGAGTGCGGGTCACGTGGCTGTCATGGCAACGCGGCCCGCCCGTTCCGGCCTCCATGAGGCGGAAGCGGCCGGAGGGGCCGTGGCTAGTGATGGCCGGCGGCCTGCTCGCCCTGCTCGCCCTGCTCTGGGGCGCCCAGGTGGGCGGTGGTCTGAGGGAGGGGGCGACGTGCGGGACCTCTGTGCAAACCCTCCGGTTACGGTTTCCCGCCCGAAGGCAGATACCGGGGGAGGGGGGCGGCGGGGCCGGCCTGTCGGCGGGCAGGCGGTGCGTCCTGGTGCCTTCCCGCGCCTCCTCTGGCTCAGGTCGTTCCGGGTGGAGGTCTGGTGATGTGGCTTCACCGCCCTGCTGAGATAAACGCGGGCGCTGGGGGATTCTTTTTGAGGGGTTTCCAAGCAATACCCTCTGCTTAAACGAGGGAAAACTTCGTAATCTGTAGGTCAATAACTTTGCGCTTTTTACTGTCGGATTTTCGCCCTGCTTAGTTACTTTTCCTTCATGATAGTCTAGTCTTTCTTACGCTGTTTGTACTTCCCTGTCACCAACTTAACCCCTACTTCTGGCGAGGCAATTAACAGAAATGTTAGATGGCCCTGGTCCTTCAGGGCTACCACTTGTTACTTCTTAGTTCTAGCCTGATCCTTTCTGTTTTAGTGCTTAGATCTCCATCCAGTACTTGCTGCAGCGTAGCTGTGCTTAGCTTCCATTTTTCTGCTGGAAAAATAGAACAAAAAGATGGAAGATAATTTTCTTCCACTATCCTTTAAAATGTGTACATTGACATGAATTTTGCCATGCCTGGTATCTTACATTTCCCCATTTCTAAGATGTAGTTTTCTTTCTTGACCCGTATTTTCCCTTTATTCTTTTTCTTATTTTCATATTTTCTTTAAGTGGTTATTTATGTTTTGCATTTGGAACCTTCTCTACTGTTTTCCTGATTTTGGAGTGTGACTTACAGATAGTAATAGCAACTTCAATGTAAGAAATTTCAGAGTGTGTTTTTTGCCTTGTAAATCCAGAGCTCCCCGATCCAAAGGACTTCATTAGCTAGTTTACAGTTTGTTGAAATTTTCCCATTTGCACCCCAAAGGCCTAGCTACTAGCCTATTTGTGTTTATCTATCTTAATTTGAACTGAATAAATCAATTTATGATGTTTCAGAAAAACGTTAATTTCTACTGCTGATTCTTCTGATCCCACTATCATGGGATTTAACTGCCAAGGGGTATTTATTTTTGTACTTTCAGGTTTTAAAAGCATTTGATTACTCCTCTCCATGGAAGGGACAGCAACAGATGTACAAGTTGGACATAGGCTGGCCTAAAATTCCAGAATACTTCACTGGTCAAACATTTTGTGTTGCTGTTGACTCTCTTCATCGTTTGGTCTATGTGGGACAAGTGAGTGAGAATACTATATTTCTCTCCTTGTTAACCTAGTGTATTTTTGCCTTTAAAGTGTCTGTTTTAGATTAAGACCTATATATGTTTGTGTGTGACATTCTTTCCATGAAAAGTGATGGGATTTAATTATAAAGCACAATATGAGTACTTGAGTGCCATGCAGCTAATAAGTACAGTTGTAGTTTTTCATGTTTGTGTTATGCTATGCGTATTTTTCAGCAAGAACATAAAAATGTGATAGAAAACGAAGACCAAGATAGCTGCAGGAGCTTGGCTGCTTTTAAAATTGGACTTCACGTGATTTAAGTTGAAAGTCTAGAACGAGTGGAAGGTTTTGCATGCTAAACTTAGATCATTGTCTCTCTTTTCTATCTGGAAAAAATGAGGTCTAGCAGACAGTCTCAGGAGACTCGTGATTCATGAAACAGTGCAAGAACCTTACAAATGGGAATTTTCAAAAATATGATTACTTGCTTAATGTGCTTTCTTAATAGACCCTTTTTTGCCTTTTCAGAGGGGAGATAATGTACCAAAGGTACTTGTATTCTCAGAGGAAGGCTATTTTCTTTACTCCTGGAATAATACAGTTGAAATGCCTCATGGTATCTTTGTATTGAACACCGCAACAGATAGTTCAGTATGGATCACAGATGTCGGAACAGGTATGCATGGTGCTGATATGAGACGTATTAGGGGGGGAAGAAAATGCTAATACTGCAGATATTACTTTAAACAACTCATTTATTTAAGTCTCTCAAACAATTCTGAGACAGATTTGTGCCTTTCCTGCCATGAACAAACTTCTCAGGTGCTGCGTTGAATACTCTGAAGGTTCATCATTTAAGCTGTGTATCTGCTTGTAACTTCTGAACTTAGTAAACAAAAGTAAAACAAAAAAAAACAATGGTAAAACAAAAGTTAATAAACAAAAAAAGCTTTTTGTTTGTTTTGCCTTTTTTTCCCCAGGAGAAGTATCAGGGAGAAAAAAAATCTTCTGGCTAGACTTATCTTCTGTCCTAGGTTTGGTGGCCTTAATACAATGGATGAATATTGTTGTAGCTTCTGGATTTACTAACCCACAGTCATATTCTTACTATAGAATTTTGTCTGTTTGATTTATTAATATCACTTGTAAGTATCAGGAGATTTTCTTTTTTAATCTTTGTAATCAGTTGTAATACTTAAGTCTTGTTTTGTTAAGATGTTTTTGCACTTTTTTTTTCTTAATTCAGGGAAATATGGTCACACCGTGAAACAATACAGCCCTTCGGGTAAACTTATGCAGGTCTTGGGCACACCAGGTAATGCTGGTTCAAGTTTGATTCCCCTGCAATTTGATCAACCAGCAGAGGTCTTTGTAGAGGAAAGTGGAGATATCTATATTGTGGATGGAGACGGAGGAATGAATAACAGATTGCTCAAACTATCCAACGGTATGGAAAAATGAACTTCTGCTGTAGTTGACTATTGAAAATTGAATTTTAAATAACACAGCTTGAGAATACTTTTATGCGAGGACTAGGTAGAGCTGTCATTTAATGTCAGTTTGAAGACTTTTTTGGATCAGGTCCTGTTTTACTGCTTGTCACTTCAGGAGAAACCTAATCATTTATGACAAGAGACTGAGAGAATGAGTTTGTTCAGTCTTCAAGAGAGAAGGATAGGGAGGATTCTTACTGCTGTCTTCAAGTCAGTAATGGGAGGGTATAGAGAAGACCGAGCCATGTATTTCTTGGAGATGCACAGTGAAGAACGAGCAACATTGAGCAAAAGATGCAAGAGGGGGGAATTCCAGTTCATTTTCGGGGGGGGAAAGTTTCACAGTGAGGGTGATCAGCCAGTGCATAGTTTTCCCAGAGAGGGTGTGCATTCTCCACTCCTGGAGATGCTCAAAATTTGGTGAGTTATGAACAACCTGATTTAACTTCAGAGTTGTATTTGTTATTAAGGCTAGTGCTGCTTTGAGAAGGAGGTTGGACCCAATGGTGTCTGGAGATATTTTATACTTAAAATATTCCATTATTCTAATGAGCTTGCTCATACTCCCCAGTTAGATGGTCAGTGTTGGTAAGGGCAGTGAGTGAGGGGTCTGCACACATCTGCAGTTGGGGAAAAGTGGAGGAGCTACCATTTCTCCTTTGTGCTGTCATAAAACAATCAGTTTGCTAATATCTAATTTGCAAAATGGTAAATTGTTAAAACTCAAAACTGCCAGGTAACAAACATAAAGAATCAATTTAGTAAACAAATGAATATCATAATTAGCCAACTGTTTCTATATATATTTTTTTATTTTTTTTTTTTTAATACCGTGCTTAACAGAGCCTTGGACTATGGCTTTTGTGTGGCTACATTTCTGTAACCATAATCCTGAATCCTCTAATAAAAATCCAGTCGTTACTGTAGTAGTTCCAGTATTTCTTGGGTTTTTGAATCAGTAGTACTGTGTGTAAAAAAACTTGGGTTTAGAAATTCCTCCTTTTAAAAATTACGAAAAGTAACTTTTCAAGGGAATGACGTAGAGCTATTTTATTTGTTGTTTTTCTTACTCTGATTTTTTCTTTTTTTACTTTTATTTTTCATGGTGCTCACTGTTTAGATTACAAAGAGATATGGCTGACTGGAACAAATGGGACCGGCATTGGTCAGTTCAATATTCCTCACAGTGTAACAGTGGATCCTTTTGGACGGGTAAAGAATAAACGGAGAACTTTTTTAATCTTCCAACAGACTTGTTTACATGTATTTGAACAAAACAAATTGTATTTCTTTTTAATTGAACTGTTGTGATGTGGGTCATTTTTACATGGGTGACAGTTTTCGGCATGGTAGTGGTGATAAGCTGAAGTTTCACACTGCAGATCCTACTAAAGTAGCTGGCTGCAAGGTTAACACAAGGGTTCTGACCAGTTACATTATCAATGTCCATGCAACAACAGACTGTTCCTCCTGCAGTTTCTAACACATTGCCATTGTGAAAGTGCAGGAGAATTATGTTCTGTAATAAATATCTACCCAAGCACTTAAGTTTCTTCAGGGGACTTTAATTTAATTTCTTACTTGGAAATTCCAAATAAGTTTAAGGTGATAGTAAGGCTTTGGCTAAGCTGTGAATGTCAAGTCCTTTTCTACATGCAGTTCAAGGCATTCAAGAGTCTCCTTCTGCCAGATGTTAATCGTAGTCTGGCTTTTGTCCTTCTGCTCTTATAGAGGAATTGTGCGGTTGCTCCTTAATCCGTTTCAGGGAAAATAAGATTACTTGACTAAGACATCTTAAATCACTGCTTTGAGCTAATTTTGCTGCTGCCGTCTGAACCAGAATAAGAAGCGTATATGAAAATCACTTCTCTGCCAAAACTGACAGGGTGGGAGGGAGAAGAGGAGGGACATGGCCACTTTGTGTTGAAGGGTAACTATGAGCATATACATTCAAAGACAGCAATTGTGATGGGCTACGATTTTATTGCCAACATGGTGTTGATCATCAGTCTAGGTTAGAAATAATTGTCAGTTCCTAAGAAATATAAGAGACTGGTGTAGTAGCATTCCATTTAAAAATAAGGATGAAAGATCTCAGGTCAGCTTGTTTATTGCTCCCTTATGGGTGATATCCCAGAATAGTCATGAAGTTCATTTATCAGACTGAGTTGTTACCAGGTAAAATTTCAATGATTGTTATACAAGAGAGGCCTTCACTGGAAATTGTTAGCTTGCAGTGTTTGTGAACCCAGTTAGCACAGGATGGAACAGAGATAAGCACAAAACTTATTAGACTAAACATACTGAAAATGCTCTTAGTGTTTAAGTTGCTCAATATTTATAGTAGTATTAGGCATACCAGAGTGTTTGCAGATGCAGTCATCATAGGCCTGGATCATGAAATGAGGCGACTGTTGAAAACCAAATTGTTAGCGGGTGACAGACCAGTTTCTTTAGAATTGAATAGATGGGAACATGCCCTCACTGAGGGAGGGGGGTGGAAGGAGGGGAGTCCTACTAAATATATCCATATCATGGCCGCAAAAATCAAGAGAAGGCACTGATTTCTGTTAAAGTTGTATAAAATAATTTGTGTATCTTAACTGTGTGGCAGTTTTATTTTATATCTGGAAGTCATATCTACTTATTTGGTTTTGAATGTGGAGGTACGTGCTTCCAAGGTGTACTTTTTTACTACAGGAGACGTTGCTTGTGTAAGAAACGAATGCGTTTGATTTGTTCTGTTTGTGAACAGCCATGGTTTTCGTTCTTAACAGGTATGGGTTGCAGACAGAGACAACAAAAGAATCCAAGTTTTTGATAAAGTCACAGGGGAATGGCTGGGGTCTTGGAGCAGCTGTTTTTCAGAAGATGGACCCTATTCTGTCAGGTATTATTAAACAGTTCTTCTAGAAGCACTCAATTACATAAATAACATGTACTGGTGAATTAAAATGTTGTATTTAATGCCTGATAACAAGGAGTTAACCAGTTCAACTAATAGGGTGCTGGGCCCTACCCAAAAGATCTGCACAGTTATATCTTGACAGGGAAATCCTGGCTTTATAATGAGCCCCATGGATTTAAGTGCAGAACTGGAAACTTCATTTTAAAGTTGTTGTGTGTTGTTGACCTTACTGTTGCAGCTTTTACAGGAAGACAGATTGTCTTGAATGAGTTTTCTGTAGCATAATCTGTCTCAAGGAACAGCAACATGTAGAGCAAGGCTTACAAGTTAATTCTTAATGTTTCACTGCATTTATTCTCTTGTAGCCTGCAAAACCTTGACTATTAAGGAGGTTTTGTTTGTTTTAAAGTGCACCGTTGTGTTAAAATGAGATGTCATATGGAGTTCATAATTGAAAAAATATATTTCTGTCTTTCACAGATTTACTGCCAATTACAAATACCTGATTGTAGCTCAGCTGAATATCAACCGGTTAGCAATCTTGGCAGCACCACCGGTTGGCTCCATTGGGGACTGTATTATGGTCAACACAGTCCAGCTGGCAGATGAAACCAAACCGCACCTTGTGGATGTAGACATGAAGAGTGGAGCAGTCTATGTTGCAGAGATTGGAGCCCAGCAAGTACAAAAATACATACCCTTAAGCTGATGGTTCCTCACAACTGCCGTGGCACAAGCTATGTGACATACAAGACCTACAACCACGTTTTCTTGAGTTTTCTGTAGCTTGTTTTTCCTTAGACAAGCACAGAACATTGTGCTCCCAGAACTGTAGAGCCAGGAATCTGTCCTAGCTGTTCTGCAGTCCTGGAGAAGTACTTGGTCTTGAGGCATTACTCATTTTAGTAATGCTATGGTGACTTTTGCTTTTGTTGCTGGGAATTGTAAAATGACTTTGATATGCATCTTCATTTTATTATATAAAACTCTACAAACACAGCTGCTGTTCTTAAATGTATAGGGTCATCTTGGGGCTCCTCTACTTAGCCTGTGTGTTGTTAAATGAAGGTCAGAACTGTCTGAAAGAGGTGTATAAACGATTTCCTGGGAAGCGAGCACTTCATTTTAATGTTTCTTCACTTGATTTTCAGAATCATTGTGCTGATACTGCCTAACACTGAATACAAAGATGCGTTATGATGTTGAATGAGATGCTGCTGGATACTGGTGTCAGTGCCGATACTGGCATCTGCCTTAGGTGCTTAATGACATAAGCATTGAAATCTAAGTTTTCAGCTCTAGCTAAAGTGGTAAAGTCAATAAGACAAATGAGCTTAAGTTAAATTGATACCAGGTACTTCAAACTAAATTAAAAGTATGTGCACAGCAGCCAAGTACTGATTCTTAACTAAATCAATTTTTAACCTAATTTGGTTTACATCAGCCTAAGTTTTCTGTTCTGTAAGATTTCATAGTGCAACATATTGAAGTTCAACTCATTTAAGTTCCTCAAGATGAGCAAATTGCAGTTTGCTACGAAAGTCTTAATCAGCATTAGGGACTGGGAGACACATGATTCTTCTCCCACTTTTACTGAAACTCTGTCAGTTAACAGCAGTGCATCTGTTTTGATTTGGGGATTTTTAATCGTTTTATATCCAGCACTTAGACATCATCAACTCTGTTAATGTCTAGAACTAAGTTTCTTATGCTATATCCTAGCAGCTGTCTCCAAGCTCTGTCCTTAAAAAATGCTGTCTCTTTCCATTCCCAGTCCAGGGTGGTTCTGTTTTCTTTACATGTTGCTACAAGATTTTTAAATTAGTTCACTTCCTAGCACAGAGGGAAGTGGGTATAGGAAAATGGCATGGGGAAAACAGCACAGCAGAAATGACAGTGAATAACTGTTTATCTCTGTAAAGCTGTGGACCCACATTCCATATTTATCTCCTAGCTCTCCAAAACATTTGGGAGGATCTTTGCTGTTTCCACAGACTCATTCTACTGTGTGGACTATTTTAATGCTAATTACCAGCTAAGAGAGGCAATTTTTTTTCAACTTCCTTAGAAAGGGAATATGGGAAATTGAATTATTCTGATGGGAAATACCCATTTCAGTGAATGTTACCAAAAGCAAATGCATCTTAATTTGGCAGACTTTAACCTATGATCACAAATTTCTGGGTCAGCAGATGGGAAAACTGTCTAGAAAAGTCAGATTCATATGTTCTGTGGAAAGTAACTGGGCTGTGGAGCCTGATGGCCTGATTTCAGTACTGTTTGAAATGAATACACTAAATATGAATGCTTTGTTGTTGGCTACATCCACAACAACAAAAGTGGATCTAACTTGGCTGCCCTCGTGCAAGCCTTAGAACCAGGACTTCAGGGTTATACACTAACAAGTATGATCCATCATTCACATGGTTTTGAATGGGAGGCAGTAAGCAATATTTATTAGCTGAAAAAGTAGCAGTACTTCCTCTAGACCTAGACGGATAGGTCCACATTGCTTTGCAGTGTGTTGTGTGGATTTTCTACCCAGGTCTCCACTAGCTCAGGGATCTCTGCTCTGTGTGCAATTTAGCTACTTCTCACTTACACGAGGTGTATTTCTTTAAAAAAAAAATTACGCTCAAACATAGTTAATGATATTATCTTGGTGGTGTAAGGGGTCCAGGCATATCCATCCTCCCTCACTGCATCCTCTATTTATTTTTCCTTTGTCACATCCATTTGAAACTGGACTCAAAGCTCTCTGGGAACATGCTTCTGTGTTCAGTAAAGGAGTAGTGCACTTTTGGATGTTGATGAATAAGTTATTGCTACGAGGTTCTGTTTACTGCCTGGATCTGCTCTTAATTCTCCTTACGTGGGCTTTTGCAGCCCCTAGGAATGGGGAGCATTCATCCAGTTTTGTCTGGCTTTACTGAAGTAGGCCATGGAGCCAAAATGTGCCTTGCCTCTCGGCATTTGGGTATCTGTGATAAGAAGGGATGCTCATTATTAACTAGTATGAGATGCTTAGACTCCTTTTTACCTCCGTGTTAATGGCTAGACTGAGAAAATGATTGATTTGTGCACTAACTTACTAATTCTCTGAAGGTTTTCTTATGTATTATCTTGAAACTGATTTCTGAAAAATCACGTAATAGGATAATTTGATAAAATAAATCGAGAATTTCCCATTATGAAAGGCTTAGGTGCTTTATTTCTGTACTAATATCAATACATTCCATTGGATTACTTTTCTAAATATGGGGTCCTCAGCACTTTAATAAGGTATTTAATAATTTCTGATACCAACATTCAACTATAATCTAAAATTCCATGTTATCTTTATACATTACTATTTTGTGGCCCATCTCATGCGTTCTAATTTATGTATCCATAAAGACACATAAATGTCTCCCAGATATTTTCCTCTGAGTAATTAGTAAAATGGGATGATGAGTTATATAAGTGCCACATATAAAAAAAGGTATTTAAACTGTATACCCTTTTGATGCTAATAGGGAAATTAAAACCACACTAACAAAACACTTCTTAATGTAGAATCAGGTTTTATTTCCAGAAAAGATTTACCGAGCAATCTGTTTAGTTTTTAGAAGATCAAGAAGGGATTTCTCTATGGGTGAGAAATACTCGCACAAGAAGAAAAATAACATACTACAGTGTTAACTTGACAAGAAAGAAAATGTAAGGTCGTTGCTAGAACCCCCAAAAAATCTGATTTTAGTTAACAGGTGCCAACTTCCAAGAGCGAGAAGTAATCACTGGAGTATCCAAGCCAAGGAAATAGCAATGTTCCATGTTTTGATGTCTCCAACTTCGCAGACTTTTACTTTTTTTTTTTTTTTAATTCGTCTTTTTCTTTGGTTAAGTACCTTGTTAACAGGGTGACATTCCCAGGATATAAGACCAGGTCTATTAGTATAGTTCTTCTTGACTTTGCTGTGATGCTAACCAGCCTTTTTTTTTTTTTTTTTAATTTTTTTTTTGTGTTATTGTAGTTAGCAATTGATTAACAATATCCGTCTGGCCAAAACAAAAGAAGCCTGAATCATGTTTGTGCCCTGCAAGATTAGTTTAGTGAGGCTGAACTGCCTCAATAAAAGCTGAGGGGGAAGGTGTACTGGTATGTCTGTGGGTCTGCTCATTACTGTTAGTAAGTTCACAGCTTTAAAGTGGTTATTAACCTTTTTTTGAAGCATTAATTAGTTATTTATCTTAGTTGACACTTTCTTAACAATTTGTTACCTGAGAAGCCTTCATAAGCGATTTATCACCAAGAAGTGTTTGCAGTCACTGAAGTTGCTTGTATAAAACATGAGAGGGCACCAAACCCCTGCTGATGCTTGGCATGCTCAGTGTAGTGATATACTAGCACACATAAACAGCTGGTAATTTCTCAACGTTTGGAGTATGTCTACAAAGATAATGAATTGCTGCAGCCTTTCTTTTTCTTTTCAAAATAGATTGCTTTAAACATAAGCATATAATTGTATTATAGTCATTTTGGCTTATTACTACTGGATTTATGTCCATCTTTTCTTTATTTCCATTGTTTTTCCTAGAAAAAATCAGTAATTCTGTGTCCAGAGACAACTGGGTATGGTGAATTGATTCTTCTATTCCTTATGTCATTGATTTCAATGGAATTACTCCTGATATGTTGCTTTGGAAACATAATAATTTATAATAGCATAAGTGTAGCCGCATAATTATACCAAAAGAGTAATATTTCCCTACAGAGGTGACCCAGAGTGAGATTAGATCTAAGTTTACCGGATCTCATTCACCAGTTTTATTCTACCTCTCCTTTCTCAGCCTTTGTCTAAAAACGTTGCTCTGATTTTTGTATATTATTTTATTCTACTTTTGGGGGATTGCTTGTATGAAATTTGAAAGTACAAGCACGTTAATTTAGGCACAGAGGATGATTTGTTACTGCATTAAAGCCAAAGTAACGCCGATACAAATGAGATATGATAGACACACTTTATCATCACATGTTTTCCTCAGCCTCAAAACAAATTTGATTGTGTAACTGGATCTGCAAAACAGACGTAAAAACCTTTGCCCAGTTACACCAGGAATTAACCTATTATTTCTGTCTGAGCTATGACGGGATCTCTTAGAAACAAATTAAGACTGAAGAAATCTAACTCTTGAATGACTAAGGTCTATATATTTTAATCCTTCTTAGCAGTCAATAAACATCATTATAAAGGGAAGGCTTTACGTTTAGTCTGGATTTGTTTGCCTTCAACCTCATGTTTTCAGACAGCTTAGAGATCTGTCTAATGTGGGAATTTTTTTTCCTATCCCCCGTGGAGTCATTCACAGATGATGACTGACTCATCTCTTGCTCCACTCCTTATCTAAACTGTAAAGATCGGAAAACTTGCCTTGCAGTGGAAAACTGGTAAGGCTTTAATTTCAAAATGTTTTCGTTGTATTTATTATTAATAACAAACAAATCCAAAAGAATGTTCACGGCGTGACAGGAAGTCTGGCTATTAGAACTGCCAGCACTAAACCTATCTGTGTGCTGTACAGGGGTGATACCATCTCCCCGTGATTTGATGTGGCTGAATTTGTTTCTGATCCTAACTCTCAGTACAGTCCTGTCTCTGACAGTTGTCAAAGGATTTGGGTGACTAGGTGGTCAAGGTGTAAAGGAACCCCTCTGGAAGAAAAGACCAGAACAGGTACTGCTTTCTTTTCAAAATCTGTGCTTGCTGTTAAAGTCCTTAGCAAACATTCCATGCTGTTAACATTTTTTTTTCACAGGGTCTTAATCAGAAGATCTGGCTGAAATTGAAGTGTCAGTAAATGGCTTATTAAAACAAACGGAGAAGTTGCTAGCAGGGTGGTCATTTCATTAAGGTAATTCAGTATTTTCAGAAGACTTCTGAAATACTAACGTTTGCTTAGAACTGCCTTAGCAGAGGAGGAAAGAAAAAGTGGCAAATATGCTTTAAAGAAAGAAAAAAAACAAACAAAAAACCCCACAAACCCACACCTGTGTGTGAGGATTCTGGAGAGATCAGTAGAATTGATGACTGTACCTTGTGAATTGACATAAACATTAATGAAAAAATATATGTATTGGATACACAATCATTAAATCTATTACAGGTCTTTGGAAGAATCCCTAACCATGTATTTAGGATGATCTGGCTAATAAATTTGCTTAAATTTTCAAAAAGCTTTCAACAGCATCTCTCGCCAAGTGTCCATAAAGAAATTTGGTAGAAGAAGAAAGAATTAATGGATTACTAACTAAAATATTATAAATTAAGTAGATTAAAAACTAGTTCTGTGCTGCTCAATATATTGATAAACAATCTGGGAATGGACTTGGGAGGTCAGGGACAGAATTTACCAACACCAGCGCGCTCCTCAGGCTAGTAAAGACAAAAGCTGCAAAGAGTTGCAGAAGGATACAATGAGATTGAACGGGCAATAAAATGGCAAATGGAATATAACATTGATAAGTATAAAATCAGGTACAATTAGTAAAAGGAAGTGTAATTTTATATACACAATGATAGCTTTGATATATATTGCCATTTAGGAAGTGATCTCAGGCTCGTAAAAGATGGTTCTATGAAAATACGAGGTTCCAAACTCAGAAGCAGTCAGAAAACAAAGAGAATAATGGGAGGTACTGGGAAGGCACCAGGTGATCAAACAGAAAGCATTGCAATGTAATTATGTGAATTTCTGATGCATGCTCATTTTGAATACTGCAGGCAATTCTGGCTCTTCTTCCCTCTTCTAATCTCAGGAAGGCTACAGTGGAACTAGAAATAATAGAGAGAAGGGGAAGAAGAGTCTGTTAAAAATCCTTGACTGTATCCAGCTATCTCAGCAGCATTTTATCATTTCAAGCATCTGCATGAACGTGCCTTTTTCTCTATGGCTTCAGAACGCGGTGAGGACGTGGAGGCTGCTGGCGTGCAAAGGTAGGGTGCAGAATAAAGATAGGCAGAGATGTGTGGTGTCTTACCCAGGAGAAGTTAGCTTGGAAGGAAGATAAGGGTTTGCAAATATCCTAAGGTTTTAGTGTAGAAGGTGCTTTTTTGAATAGAACATACAGTCACCAAGTCAGTTCATTGGTCTTACCGAAAATCAAACGTGTCAGCAAAGGAGGCCGGCGTTGCCTTTATTTCCAAAGTTTGGCCAGCTTTGATGTTCTCCCCAAGGTGCATGCCCTGGTGGCCTGTGCCACCTGTCCTCTGTCTCAAAGATGAAAAGCAGTATACTCGCTGTACCAGGTAGCAAAATTGCAAAAAATACACATTTTTCTCTAACATATCATCACCCAGGGTCTGACACAAATGTGAAGTAGCACAAACGCAGGCTGATTTTTGTTCAAAGATCGGACCACTTGAAAAATCTTGGAATTAAAATGAGGGTGCTCTTTCAAATGTTTTAATAATTTCCAGCCAAGACACAATGCCCATAGTTGTGCTGGTTCATTCTCACATGCAAAAGGTGACTGTTAGCTGCCCAATGGGGCCTCCTTATATGCCCCAGCTGCAATGTTCATAGCAGTGGGTGATTTGTCTGCAAGTGAATACCCATATTTATCTCTACAGGGATGCTGTAAAAGAGAAAGGAAGGAAGATATCATCATATTAGGGGCGTGTGCTTCAACATGTGTATAAATCTTACAGTGGAAATGTGTATTTAATCAATTAAGGAGGAGACCTGGAGGTCAGGGGGAGGAGGGGGGAGTGATTCTACCTAGTGTATTCCACACCAGCTCTGTAATAAGGCTTGCAGTATCTTACTTCATGCTCAGTCTAATTTCAGAGCTTTTGGGAATGAAAACTCTAGAAAAATGTTATAAGAGTGGGAGATTATACAATACCTAAGGGTTACTAGGACATGCCTCCAGGGTGGTGCCTTAATGGGACTTTGTGATGGATGATGCTACCAGACAAAACCAGGAGAAAGAAAGTTTGAATCAACTCTAAGACAGATAACAAGCTGGAGGAATTAAAAATATTTGGAATCACTTTTAAGGTGGCACCTTTGAAAACGCTGGCCTGTGTTGTTATGGGGAGGCACGGCCCAGCAGAGCGCTCCTGATTTTCATTTTGCACCGTCTCGTTGTTGTAAGTGTCTTTCTCACAGACAATTGAGCCAGGAGGAAAAACAGGTCACAGCCAATATTTATTAAACACCTTTTATTAATCAAGCTGCTTCTGTTAACAGTCAAGCTGTTGTTATTAATAGCAGATAAGTACTTTACAGCGCCTCCACCTCCCTGCTCCCGGCACTCGGGCAGGCAACTGTCCCACCGGAGCACCATTTGGGAAGCACACCCCAGCTCTTCCGGGAGAGAAGGGTCACCCTGGTGTGCTGGTGACGAGGAAGACCCTTGTGGGGGTCCAGCACTTAGTGCGGTACCGACATCCCCTGCGGTCCCTGCGCGCGCAGGGCAGCCACCGCCTCCTGGATGGGGCCAGCTGGCATGGCCACTGCTGACTCCAGCCATGGCTGGTCAGCCCTGTCCCCAGCCACCCTGTGTGGAGCCACCTCCAGAGCTCAGCCAGCTGCAGAGAGCTGCCACACGCAGTCCCCAGCACATACTCATCTTCCCTCTGGCCTGCTGCTTTCTGGTTACTGTTTCTCCATCCCCACACAGTTCTGAGGAACACACAAGCCTTCATCCCTGCACACAGCTCCCCGGCAGAGATGAGGATGGGTCTCAAGTCAGGAAACCCTGACAGAGCTGGAGTGGCTTATGTTAAAAAAGTCTCTTTTCTTCACCAAGCGTTGCAAAGAAAGGCGCAGCTTATCTGAAAAGGCAGACTTGCTGGCAATCTTGGAGAGGCCACCTCTAAAGCGGAGCCGACCACCTGGCTGTCCCAGGAAGGCTGCCAAGTGCTGTGAAAGCCCTGCAGCTCTCCAGAGCACCTAAGGTCTGGTGCATCACCTGTTCTTCTCCCTGTGCCCTTCCTGTTCTGCAGCAAACCCGAGGGCCCTTCAGTCCTGACGGCTGCTATCTGAGCACCACCTTCCTTCTCCAACAGAGGAAGCAATCACCCTGCCGTTGTAAAACCCATAACTATCTGCAGACACAAGCACAGCAACATTTGCAAGGGAAAAAATAGCATCTCTTGTTAGCACAACTGTGGCAGTTTAAAATGGGAGACAAGCTTTTGGGTATGCAAAGCTGTCTGTAATTTATTTTTTTTTTAAAACAACTGTCTTACTAGATATAATAAAAGGATATCACCTCCCCCCAGCAAATCTCGACTGGCTCAAGAAACAGGAGTCACGTAACAAATTTCAGGTTGTATGTATTGCATCTCCTAAACATGAACACAGACGTATACAGATAAATATATCAGGCGAGGTGTATGTAGTAGATGCAGTATATATAATCTAACATTCATATATCTTCATGTTATTTTTATTTAATTTTTATTGATGTAGTCTGGGTCACAGGCACGCTGGGAGAGAAGAGTGGTAGCAAATGCTGCTGTAATGAAACTGCCTAAGCCACCCAGTATCAGCAGTGGTTCCCTGCTCTGTTTGCACTGTACATACAGGCAACAAAGCCCCTGCCCTGGAGGCCACTGCCAAGGAAATGGGCCGGTGTCGAAGAAAAGCAATACATGTTTCAGTAAGACAAATGAGCCAACCTGAAACCTTCGTGCTTTCAAAAGGAGGTTCACTCTGGTGTGAGGGATCCACTAGATCAGCCCGGGTGTCCCAAGAAGTGCTATTGCATTTGTCCTAACTCACTGCGTTAATTCCAGTGTATGAATTTTAATGGATTTTATGACATCCTCAGTTCTCATTGTTCTGCTTGGGGGAAATTTCATCTGAGATAAGAAAGGAATAATAGCTGCTTGACCCAAAATCTTTATCAGAGAAGAAACATTTGCAGCTTGATCTAAAAATCTCAAATGCCATAATTATTTCAAAAGGAAGAAAAAGTGCTTGGCACTATGCAATACATGAGATGAAAGCCTGCGCCTTGCCAAGAGAGCTTGACATAAGCACATTACAGATAATGGAAACAGTGGAAAAATTAAGAGATAGGAAATTCTGAGCACCTTCTAAGAAGTTTTATTATAAACGTACTTGTTAGCCTGTGGAAGGATTTATTTTTCACTGTAATGTGGTTAGAAGTGAATCCAAGTAAACAAAGCAGTCAAAAATTAAGTAGACCACAGTGGAATTTAATGAAAGTACGAGTCCATGAGACAGGCTGGAAACGTATCCTTTTTCTTAGACAAAGCTTTATGCAAGCCTAGTCAAATTAAATGTGATCACCAGTGCATACATTTAAAGAGCTAGAGCCGGGATAGAGCTATCCCTGAGATAGTGGTTTTAAATCTGAAGTGTAGATTAGGCTCCAAATAAGGAATGGCAATTGGTGATATTTAAATAAACACCAGCAGGCCAAGTGGCCAGTAATCCCACTGCTCATCCCTCGCCAGCCCGTGCCTCCTTGGCGGGGGCGAGTGGCAAAACTGGGTACATCCTTTGAAGCGTAATAATTAAATGGGCTGAATCCAGAATGGCCGGGTGTTCAAAATGCAAATGCTGCCGCCTTTTTAAATTCAGCAGAGAATTTATTAGCTTTTTATATAGATAATCAGGCGCAGTGAAAGTAAAATTGAAGCAACACTGGCAACCCAGAAACTGGGACAAATGGGATTGGGTCGCTTCATTCTTGTCACAGGATAAGACTATTTTATCTGCTGCAGTTGGTTTAATTGCCTGGCCTTAGTTTTTTAAGTGGGTGGAAGCAAACGCGGAGCCTTGTGTTGGTCCTTTACTTTTTGTTTTCCCACTCGCTTCACAAGGGAAGGGACTGAAACAGCACGGGAAGCTGGCCGCTGCTCCTGTGCCTGCCGGCAGCGCGGCTGCCTCTCTGCAGCCCCGAGAGGCTTTTGCTTTGCAGCAACCCCACTCACCCACAGGTCACCCCGCGGGGACAGACAGGGAGAGGGAACAGCACCGACCCTGGACAACTTCCCCCAGTTTTATGTAGGTATCTTACCTGGGTACCAGCGTTAGACCAGAGCCTCTGGTGTTCCCTTCCCCTTCAACAAGGCTGCTGAAGAAAATCCCAGGGACCACGGTGGGCTTATGAAAATACGAGCTGTGTGATAGGTAAAGACAATAGTGTCACCAAGCTGAAACTTTCCAAGATTTGCCTTTATTAGACACTGGGTTTGTTTGCTTTTGAACTCTGAATTTGAACTATCCAGGCTGAAACCATCCATGCAATGGATTTGCTTTATCTTCTGAAATCTGTGACTTCTAAGAAAGTATATTGTTTTCCACTTATTTAGAAGAATTATAAGACATGGAGAAGCTTTAATGCCTTCCTACTAAATATGGCTTTAAATTCAGCAAAGGGCATGTCCTCTGCATGAGATAATTTCCACTTGTTATTCCTGTGGAAAATATGTGGATGTTTGGCAGTGCAGTGAGCCTGGAGATGTCCGAGGAACGGGGGAGCTGGAGGAGGAGCACCCAGCAGAGGACACTGAGTAAGACAAGAGCCCTGGGGAGAAAATAAATTGGCGACCGTGTGATTAAAGATTGTAGCCATGATACATGTGGGGAAAGGACAGATTTAGGGTAACACAGATAGCATTAAATCTGACACTTCCTAGGCTTTTGCCTGAGTTAGTAGACTTAATAAGGTTTTTAATGTGTGTATGTGCATGTAAAGTAATGGGTTTTGACAATGTCCCTTTAACCTGGTAATCCTGTTCGTAATTCACAATACCTCGGCACACAATATCCCTCAATAACTGTTGTGCAAAGTGAACCCTAAGACACAGCTGAGGAGCACATAAAATTACAATGCAAAGCGTGCTTTTGGTGTGACTGAGAAAGAAAATAATCCGTGTCACCAGAGGTGGGCTGCTTCTTTGGATCTTATTCTCTCTTTACGGTTTTTCTTACAGCTATGTCCAATGGTATTTCCAGTGTATGTGCTGAAGTGGAGGGGAGAAAACTGGAAGTCTCAAGAACCTGCAATAAAAACATTCTTCCTGGTTTGTCAGTTACTTGTTTTTGTTCCTTCTGTAATCAGCTCTGCCTTTTCCTCCTTATCTTTAAATGTTCTTTTTCTCGCTTTGCCTGTACGCAGATACACACTCTCACAGGGTCAGACTCAAAAAATACGTTTTAATGAAAGATGCTTCCAGTCTTTTGCAAACAGAAATAGTAATCTGAGTCACAACAAGAAGTATTCAACAAATAATTTCCTGTACTGAGCTACAATAGGTGTTTTCCTCTCTACACCTCTTCTAATTACTCACTATTATTCTTCCTGCTTATATAGCTTTCATGGGTTTTGATGTGCTTAAGCTGTTTCTCCGGAGTATTTTCCTAGATTCTGGTGAGCAGAGTTATTTTATGGTTGGGCCCTTCGTCTTCTTAGCGTCTTATTACTTTATCAGTTAAGATTTTATGACTAGGCCTATCTTGCTAAAATTTGCAAATCAAATTCCTTTTAATTTAAAGGAGAATGATTTGATGGTAGTGTCTGCTGGGTTCAGTTAAAATAAATCAAAACACACTCGGCATAGCTGAAATCGAAAAGCAGAAAGGCAGTTGCACTGTAAATCTGTGGGGGTGGAGGTGATGAATTATACTGTGAAAGAAAATGAAAACCAGATGGCACTTGCCAAACACCAACACGGTGCAATTATGCATAGTGGAGGCATAACCACAGAGCACGTATATACAAACCTGTTACCTAGATCCTCACCAGACCGCTGAGCGGAGTGACGTTTGAGTTTTGCTCAGGTGTCTGGTGACATCGGGGTTCTGCAAGATGAAGGCGAAGCAGCAGCTTGGGCTGAACGAGCCCAGGGCAGAGATGAGATGATGGGAGGGCAGCTTGCCAGGAGCTCCCCCGACACTGATGGCTTTGCCCAGAACTGCTGCATGGTTCAGAGCCCCCACCAGTGCCTGCGGCACAGGGAGCTGCTGGCTCCTCTGATAACGGAGCAGGGGGGTGTTGGGAGTCTGAGGTTGAACAGAATGATCTTTCCCACACTCCATACTACAGCCCAGACATCGCTTCGGTGGCCATGGATAGTTTTAAAACCACAACTTCAGACACATTATGAACGCAAACTCAGCATAGGAGGAATCCAGACTTTATACAGGAGGAGAAAAAAACGTGTAGGAAAGATTAAAACCCTGACTGCGCTGCAGCCGGGAATAAAATTGTCACTGACAGCTTACAGCAGAAACAGGATTTTCTCCTATGCAAATATGCCACATTTTTTGTTGTTGCTAATATGACCTCACTCACTAGGACCCTGGCAAACACAAGCAGATACAACCTGGTGACAAGGGACTGACATCAGACCTGGGTTGGTTCTGCTGCTCCAGAGCATCCACAGTTTACAAGCTGGGGAGCGGAGTTGTAAGTGAAGAGAAGCTCTTCTGCAGCAAGTTATTGCTTATTAAATGTTGCTTTTCAAATTTCCTTGCAACTTTAAAGTAGATTTTTCCAATCAACAGATGAGTCATTCCCCTAATCCTCTTTATTTTGCCAACAGACAAGTAAAAAGAGCCAGCTGATACACAGCTTGGCATATTGCCATTTTATGATTCAATTTACTATCATAATTGTTTGTTGTCCTGCCTTGTTTCTGTGAAATTGATGGATTATAATAATTATTTTGCATATTGTATTTCTTTTTTAGTCCTTAGATCTAGAAAGGTATTTGGACCAGTTTTCCTGCAAGTGAACCACGGTAGGGGCACATCACTTTTACTTAGAGATACCTAGCTTAATCTTTATTATCAACATCTGCTATTAGCAACATTAAAGATGAAAATCAATTCCCAAGAAAATATTTCTGGGCACTTTCCCATCAGCTAAAAGGTCATGGCACTGCAGAGTTAAAACCTCATCATCTCTACATGACTGTTCTTGCTGGGTTTGTTCCAGTTAAAATATCTTGTGAGATGGTCATATGAGTGCTTCATGATTGAATGAAGCAATTTATAGAAGATATGTCCCCTTTGGCTGGAATTTTCTGCCCTGCAGCTGAGATGCAGTAACCGACAGCATGTCTGGTGCAAAGGAAGGTACAAATCAAAACAGAAGAGGCTATGAGGTGTGTAGGTACACATTGGTAGCGGTTCTGCCATGCTGTGGCTGTGCAAGGTGCTCAAAGTGAAAAAGTTTGGTCCATTTACATTTCAAAACTGAGCTTTCCAGCTCAGCTGAGTGCTGTATGTCACTGCACAGAAAGCCTCTCCTGTGGCGAGAGCTTCCAGGTGAGATCTCCCATCCACCGTGTTGTGCAGGCAAGGGCCTAATCGATCTGTCAGCTATTTTTCTTGCAAAGCCCTCCTGCCAGAGGTGGCTCGGAGCAGGCAGGGCAGCGTGCCTCCGCCTGCGAGCTGGTGCCGACCTGGGATGTGCAGCTCCTGGCAGCTGCCCTGATTTATACCTTGCTGGTGCTCTCCACGGGAAAACAATGTTTGCTCACTCCTTTGGGCACCTGGAGGAGGGTCTGAATTCCAGTATCTCGGGATGAAAGGCTACATGGCAAAGGTTAACTCCACGCTGTTAAAAATAACAAAACCAACAGAGGCTTTAGTCCCTCTCCCTGAGCGACACGGATTGTCTCACATCCACACCGCCCAGGGCACGTTCCTTCTGTAGCAATCCCACCCCATCCTCTCCCTGGATGTCCTTTGGGACCCCCCTCTGGTGACAGAATCATGATTTGGGTGTGTGTGTGTGTGTGTGTGTCTTCCTTTTCTTCATTTAAAATGTCTGAAATAATCCAAGGTTTGCTCTGCAGCTCTGAATGCCACGAACCTTCAAGTGAGTGTTTTATTCACATCAGCGTGTGGCATGAGGACATAAGTCAACATTGGAGGGTCAAGTCCACCCATGGTGCCTTCTGGGAGGAGTCGCTGGGAAAAATTCTCCCCCAGAAGCATGCCTGGGCTTTGTCTTGGAAAAAGCTCATTGGAATGGTCAGACCAGCCCGTGAGCAAGCAAAAAATTCAGTGCAGTGTGCTAAGGCTCAGTCTCTGCCCCATGTTTATTTAGCAGAAGGGGCATACCAGGAGTCAGCACCTTATTTTAGCCAGAACAGTTTCACCAAATGAGCAGAGAGTGACACAAATCATATCCAACACTGCACATGCTCACTCCCTGCCAGGAAGCCGACATTCCCATCAGATGCTGTTAGTTTAATCCAGAAAAAAAAAGCATTATATATATATTTATATCTGGCAGGGAAGAAATCTTATGTCTTTCAAGTCAAAGTGCCTCCTGGGACTTCTCCCAGGGAACTCAGCCCATGCCTCACCTCCTGCTCAAGGTCCCATCCAAAATTATGGTTTCATCTTATGCAAAACACCCTAATTTTTTGGCAGAACAGTTGAAAATGAATACTGCAGCGCAGTCATGGAAACTTCTCTCTTTTTAATAGGATTTTCTGTCTGGCTAATAAATAAATTGTCTTTCAAATGAAGGCTGCTTCTGACTCTTCTCCCACTGGATTCCAGCCCAGCTAAAAAAGAAGGAAACTCCAGAGAAGTTCTCCTCTCTCTGAACAATGATCAATGCTGTTGACGGATGTGTAATGGCAATATCATTATTTATTTACTGATTGATTTGCCATCATTAATCTCTGCTGTATTGCGGCCTGCTCCCCATTGGTTTAAAAGGAACGTTATACTTTGGGTTGTTGTGTTTTTCCTCCCAATGATTTTGACACCCCCCTCTTTTGTTGTTGTTGTTGTTGTCTCCTGTCTTCTAGCCGTGGGGACAGTTTTCTGCCATCATTGTCCTTTACCTGTGTTAGGGTTAGCCTTGCAGTCCTTTTTCTCAAGGGGTGTAGATGAATGGATGGAAAAATGGGGCCAACAGTGAATGAAAGCAGGAAAGCTGCATACTCCAGCGGGGTATGCTGACTTAACCAGCACTGCTTTAGAAAATCAAAGTTTCTTCTGTGTTACCTTACTGATCATAATGTCTACAGGTCATTGTTGTGCTGTGTAAACACAAGCTCTTCAGACCAAAAATATATACATTTTTATTTATCTGTGAGACAACCAGCACAGCAGCAGTGCTTCTGAATGTAGATGATAATTCACTTCTGGCACTGTCTTGTGCCGCGTTAATATGAAAATGCAGTGCTGATTTTGTTTGTTTGTTTTGTGTAAGGAGATTGATGCTAAATTTCCCCCTGCAAATCCAACAGGATCGTTGCGGTTTAAGATAATTGCATAGCTTAGCATAGTTGTAAAACTGCAGTTGATTCTGGCACTGAGAGCCTGCCTTTGATGTGCCTCAGGTTCATCTCCTGAATTGAGTGCCAGTTTGTTCAACGATCCATCATTTATTTATTTATTTAAGTTTAAAATAATCAAGATCAGTTCCCAAGGCTCTATGGACCCGCCATAATAAATTATGCAAAAATACCATTAAGTTAAACCTCAGCAGTTCAGTCAGCAAGCTATCTGCCTCCATTGTCAGCTGGAAGGGATGTCTCTACCTCCTCTGAAAACCCTCTCACATCAATGTCTTTTGTAGTGTGCCTGGAAAGGCAGCAAATTTGATGCCTTCAATAGGAAAAGAGAAGCAATTTCCAGAGCTATCAAATACAACACTTTGCAAGTACTGTGCTCTTTTCAGTTTCTACATCCTAGAGCTTCTGGAGAGGCCACTTCTTGGTGCTTCAGGCCCAGTCCAGAGAGGACTTTACTGCACACACAAAACTGAGTGTCTGAGAGGACACGACACCCTTCATCCAAGTTAATGAACATGGAGAATAAGTAGAACTGCAAGGAAAAGCCACAGATATATTCCCTCTGCTTTCCCAGGCAAACACCATAAACTCCAAGCAGACCCTGAGGCACTGAACACGGCTCCTGAGACACCAATATCTTACACTCCCAAATATTCTGCATGAATTTCAGCTGTTACGCTGCATGAGGCGTGTTACCAGCACCTAACCCTGAGTTAACCATCATATGGATCACATTGTCAGAGTTTGTCCCCAAGAGGATAGGATGAATGTGCCTAATGGGACCCATATGATGAAAACTGGCTGAAGAGGATGCTACCAAAGGAAGAAGAAAGTTATAAAAAAGCAGGCTTAAAAAAACAGTGAAATTATTTTAACTAGGACTTCCTCTGTAGCAGTTCTAAACTCCTGCTTTGTCCCTTAAAGCCCACGTCCCTCCAATCTCCTAACCTTTCAGTATCTTATTTCTTTCTCCTCTTGCCAGTGCTGTGGCACAATGGTCAACTGGCACAAAATGACCTATGCTTATCCTATTAAATTCCCTTACCCTCCAAAACACGTGGCTACATCCTGATGGCACTGCTCTTTGACCTGTAGTAACTCCTGGGCTCATGAATTGTCTGGAAAATTGCTTGTGGGCCTGGGCCAAAACCATGCCAAGGTCTCTCTGCAAAAATTCAGCGCAATTTAGGCAATTTCAGTTGCATGAAGCACCTTCTGTAATTAACACAGAGCAACAGGCTATGTCCAGCCAAGGATGAGGATGCTGCCTACCCAACAAAGCTCCTGACTTGGGGGTCTCAAGCTCCATGGCTGAACCTGGGCTTGTTGCCCATCTGCACCCTTGATCACCTCAATGGCTGTGCCTTGGGATGGACTCTAAGAAGAGCCCAAGCAAACAACAGGCCCCGTACTAAATGAGAATAAAGAACCCTGCTGAAACCTGGTTACTAAATGCTGAAAAGGGAAGGGTAACGGAAACCTGACTGAACAGAGGCTAGACTTTAGCTAGATCCCTAAATCCCATTTTTCCAGATCTGGTCTCTAGAACTAACACCACCAAGTAGAGCCAAGTACAAACACTTTCAGATATAAAGGAGTTATACTCTCTTTGAAGATCATCCTCTGCAGCCTTTAGCCAAGGCTACACCCAAAATGGGGAGAACTGTGGGGTTCTGTCTTTCAGTGTTTCAGTACAGAAGCAGCCTCACGGGAATGCTAAACACCCAGGGACCAGTGTTGGTTATTGTGTCACGCTGGAAGGTCACTTAGCCTCTTTCGTATTTTCTGAATGCAATACTCCTTAGAATGAGGAAAAGTAAAAGGCTGTAGATTGTTTCAATCTATTCAGGGATTTCAAAATTCAGGATCATCTGTTAGACATCCTACTAACTGTGGCTGTATCTTGCCATTTCTAATGTGGCTTTGTTGAAGCTTCTGAAACAAGTTAGCTTTCAAAGCTTGCCAAGAGTGCTAAAAGATTATTCAAGGATCAGGGAGCACACTCCAGAGAACCGAAGCGGAAGAGCCTGTAACTGGTTTTGATGAAATTACCAGCATGCGTAATTAAATCACATGTATACATGCTGTATGTTTCAGCAAAGTTGCGTGTAAGCCGCTTTTCTTCTTGAAATACAAGAGCTCCATCTTTCCCACAGGTGAATGCAATTCAGATATGTTCATAGGTAAAGCAGACACAGCAGCTGCAGGTTTAATTAAACGTTGCCTAACCACGAAAAAAGACAGTGATATATCTTCATAGCATCTGGCAGTTTAACCATTCGCTAGTCATCCTATAATTAGCATGCTGGTGAATTTAATAGAAGACTGTTCTAATGTAGTGCCAGATGGTCCTTCTGACTGACAAGGGGAATGACAATTTCTGTCATGTTTACTTCAAGGGTAGCAGAACAGTCAAAAAGATCCTTCTTAGAGTGCAATGCTCATGAAGGATGCGGTCACATTTGCTCTCCTCGGAAAGCCATGGCTTTGAATGTTGCTATATGGAGTAACCATGATTCATGAACTTCCCATGAAAAGTTTTTCTTGGCTTTCCTCATTGTTTTCTCCTATTTTGTAAAGACATGAGCTTGCTTGCTGTTTGCAGAAGAGCTTTGTGTAAGTCAATGCTAACACCCCAAGGTCCTGTGGGACAGGAGAAGGTGGGGGACATGAGGGCAGTGCTCAGAGGTCTGCTCCGCAGCAAGGCCTGTGAGTTGGCCCCTGACCATCTCAGCGGAGCTTTAAATTAGCCCAAACACTACACAAGTGACTCTTTGCTACAGCTCCATTCATTAGAGAAATTAACTTTTACAAAGCAACTAGTGAAATGGCAAGGACGCTAAAATGAGGAATATCCGTGGAGGAGAAAATTAAAAGACAGAGACGTTTTTGTTGTTGATAAATGAAGACAATTATTATGTAGCCAGCGGAGAATTTCAATAAACTTCAGTATCGCTCTGAAGTTTATAACGGATGTTAGCGGAATTAGTCGTTAGACTATAGCAATCTTGTTATCAAAGGATGTGTTGTAACTAAGAACCTCTGGGAAAAGATACCGTGCATGACAGATAAATCTTAGTGATTCTTTCATTTTGAAGCTGGATGCAGCCTGGTAAGCCAAAGACTCCTTCATGACAGGTATCGATCATGTTCCAGCTGAGCTCCAACTAACGTTTTGAACATTAAAACCTGCTGCCTGGTTTTCATTCAGCTTGTGTCCGTACAATTCCTTTCTCTTAAATTATAAAACTTTGATTGATCCATCCATCTATACTGTCAAAACGTCAGTGTAGGGACTCCTTACAGACTTTTACCTTATCAGCATAAGCAACACACTCCATACTGATATCCTAAATCCCCCTCTAAAGAAAACAACTGCTCTTAATGTGAGGCTTTTTCGAAACGTATCCAGACTGATGGAGAACTCAAACTACTTTTATGGGCTCCTGCAGTGATCCTGACTGGAAGACTACCGCACATCGAGGATTAGCGATTTGTGTAACAGTGAACCTGCACAGATCCAGGTCTGTGCTGTGCTGCATGTACAGCATCACCTTCAGGCCTGTGCCGTGCTGCATGTACAGCATCACCTTCAGGCCTGTGCCGTGCTGTATTTCTCCCTTGGCGCTGGGCGGACTCAGTCGGGTGATGAGAACGGAGGAGCCCGCAGGCAGCTCCCACTCGGTACCGATGATTACACACCTGCACGGCCTTGCCTTTATCTGACAGCGCAACAAGTTCTCATGTGAACGTCCTTGCCGTTTGACAGTAGAAACGATGAATAGAGTTGTTTTCGTGTTAGAAATCCTATAAGAGCTCAAGTGGCCAGGATGGGCTAATCCTTCCTACCCGTGGGGCCTGCAGGGTGTGCTGCGCGTGGATGGGAAGCCGGTCCGGTGCTGCACAGTTTGGGATTCCCAGCATCTAAAGGGACGTAAGATTAACTATACTATTTTCTTTCTTTATACTTTTAGCTCTAATAAGTAGTATTTTAAAATAAACTTTACGGGATCTGGGTGCCCCTCTCACAGGGATCAACCGCCCGGTGCAAAACATTTGGTGCAGCCGGCAGCTCCCAGCAAAAAAAGACTTTCTGGAGAAGGGATACCGAGGGAGAGGGTGTCGGGGCGCCTGCCGGGGGGGGGGGGGGGGGGGGGACGGGGGCGGCGTTGGTGGGGAGCAGCTCCCAAGCGTGTAGCCCCGGTAGCCCCCGCGGTGGCTCGGGAAAGCCAGGCGGAGTTGCCTGGACGCCTCCCCTGGGCTGAAGCATCAGCGTGTGTGGAAAATCATGGGTCAGGGAAAGGGAAGGCAGGGGAAAGCCTGCGCCGTGCCTGCTTGTGCCTGAAGCGGAGCCGCCGGGGGCAGGCCGGCAGCCGGCGGGGCGAGAGGGGTGCGGGGGCGGCGCGGGGAGCCGGCGGGCGGCGGCCCGGGAAAGGCACCGCGGAGGCCCGGGCCGTCTGCCGCGGCGGGGGCGGTGGGACGGAGGCCTCGGGGGCTCCGCGGACGAGGCGGGGTCGGGGGATTCGGCCGCCGGTGACTGCCGAGGCGAGGGGAAGGGGTGGTGCCCCGATCCCTCAGCGTCCCCCAGCCGGGCCGAGGCGGCCCGTGCCCGCACGGTGGGGACGCGGGGAGGGGGAACACGACACCGGCGCCCACCCGCCCCGCGCCGCTCGTAATACACTGGGGCTGGCGAAATAAACAACGGGATATGGGTCTGCCAGGCCGCGGGGCAGGGGTGACCCTAATTCCCAGAAGCCCGCCCCGTGAAGGCATTGCGGGGGCGGGGCGGCATGGAGGCGAGGGGCGGGGTGGGAGAATCCTAGAACCGCAGTACGGTTTGGGTTGGAAGGGGCCTTTAAGGCTGCAACGAGGTTTCCCCAGAGCCTTCTCTTCTCCAGGCTGGACAACCCCAACTCTCTCGGCCTGTCCTCACAGGAGAGGTGCTCCAGGCCTCCGATCATCTTTGTGGCCCTCCTCTGGACCCGCTCCAGCAGGTCCATGTCTTTCCCGTGCTGTGGACCCCAGAACCAGCTGCAGTACTGCTCACCAGAGCAGAGTAGAGGGGCAGAATCACCTCCCTCGACCTGCTGGCCACACTTCT
Source organism: Larus michahellis (assembly GCF_964199755.1). Lineage (NCBI taxonomy): Eukaryota > Metazoa > Chordata > Aves > Charadriiformes > Laridae > Larus > Larus michahellis. The sequence continues at coordinate 194,183,522 of NC_133896.1, read as the reverse complement.
TTTCATGCAGCCCAGGATACCATTGGTTTTCTGGGCTGCAAGCACACACTGCTGGCTCACGTCCAATTTTTCATCCGTCAGGATGGATATAGGGAACACCCAAATCTACTACTAAAGACTGAGGCAAAGAAGGCATAAGTACCTCAGCCTTCTCCTCATCCTTTGTCACTATGTTATCACTGTCATCCAATAAAGGATGGAGATTCCCAAGTCCTCCTTGTGTTACTAATATATTTATAGAAACTCTTTTTATTGTTCTTAACATCCAAAGCCAGGTTAAATTCTAGTTGAGCTTTGGTCTTTCTAATTTTCTCCCTACAGAGCCTTACAACATCGTTGTAGTCTTTCTGGGTGGCCTGTCCCTTCTGCCAAAGGCCATAAACTCTCCTTTGTTCCCTGAGTTGTATCCATATCTCTCAGTTCAGCCAGGCCGGTCTTTTCCCCCAGTGGCTCATTCTACGGCACACAGGCTGGTCTGCTCCTGTGCCTTTAAGACTTCCTTCTTGAGAAACATCCAGCCTTCCTGGAATCCTTTGCCCTTCAGGACTGCCTCCCAAGGGATTCTGTCAAGCAGGCTCTTGAAAAGATCAAAGTCTGCCCTCCAGAAGTTCGTGATGGCAGTTCTGCTGACCCCCCTCCTTGCTTCTCTGAGAATCGAAAACTCTTGTCATTTCATGATCACTACACCCGAGATGGCCTCTGTTACATTCCCCACAAGTCCTTCTCTATTTACAACGAACAGGTCCAGCAGGCTCCTTCCCTAGTTGGCTCCCTCACCAGCTGTGTCAGAAAGTTATCCTCAACACGCTCCAGGAACCTCCTAGACTGTTCCCTCTCAGCTGTATTGTATTTCCATCTGGTAGGTTGAAGTCCCTCATGAGGACAAGGGCTAGCGATCATGAGACTTCTCCCAGTTGTTTATAGAATATTTCATCTGTCTCTTCATTCTGGTTGGGCGGTCTATAACAGACTCCCACCATGATATCAGCCTTGTTGGCCCTCCCCGTGATTCTTACCCATAAACACTCAACCCTATTGTTACGATCATTAAGCTATTGACATTCATAACACTCCCTAACACCGTTCACCAGGATAGGTGTTGGCGGCGATTGTGGCTGTCGATGAGGGGCCATCCCCTCAGCCCCATCAGCATGCCTTCCATGTCTTAGGCCATGTGAGGGCAGTTGTAAGCCAGGCAGCCTGCCCTCAAGGGATAACCCAACTGCACCCAACTTTACACCTTGTGGGCTGAGGCCCCAGGCAATGATCCATCAGTCATATTGCTGATGTTCTGTTTCACCTTTGGGAGTTACTATCAATAGGGTGGTGAGGCCTATCAATAGGGAGGAAATAGACATAACTCCCACAGGGGCAGAGGTCAGTTTGGTTACCCATGATGCTAACAGAGCTCAAAGGGCATCGAGTGGGACTGCCTGGAGGTGTGACCTCTGCAGCTGAGCCCATTTAGTAACTATGATCATAGAATTGTCAGAGTTAGAATCATAGAATTGCTGAGGTTGGAAGGGAGCTTTAAGATAATCAAGTCTAACCATTAACCTACCCTGACAAAAAACACTTCTAAACCATGTCCCTAAGTACCACATCTACCCTTTTTTTAAACACAGAATCACAGAATCTTCAGAGTTGGAAGGAACCTCTAGAGATCATCTAGTCCAACTCCCCTGCTACAGCAGGATTGCCTAGAGCACATCACTCAGGGCTGCATCCAGGCGGGTCTTGAAAATCTCCAGAGAAGGGGACTCCACAACCTCCCTGGGCAGCCTGTTCCAGTGCTCTGTCACCCTCACCGTAAAGAAGTTTTTCCGTGTATTTGAACGGAATTTCCTATGTTCTAGCTTGTGCCCATTGCCCCTTGTCCTGTCACTGGGAACCACTGAAAAGAGCCTGGCTCCGTCCTCCTTAAACCCACCCTTTAGATACTTGTAAACATTAATCAGGTCTCCCCTCAGCCTTCTCTTCTCCAGGCTAAAGAGTCCCAGCTCTTTCAGCCTTTCCTCATAAGGGAGATGCTCCAGTCCCTCAGTCATCTTTGTTGCCCTTCGCTGGACTCTCTCCAGCAGTTCCCTGTCCCTCTTGAACTGGGGAGCCCAAAACTGGACACAGTACTCCAGTTGTGGCCTCACCAGTGCAGAGTAGAGGGGGAGAATGACCTCCCTCGACCTACTGGCCACACTCTTGCCTATGCAGCCCAGGATGCCATTGGCCTTCTTGGCGACAAGGGCACACTGCTGGCTCATGGATAATTTACTGTCTACCAGGACCCCCAGGTCCTTCTCCTCAGAGCTGCTTCCCAGCAGGTCCACCCCTAACCTATACTGGTGCTTAGCATTCTTCCTTCCCAGGTGCAGGACCCTACACTTGCTTTTGTTGAACTTCATTAGGTTCTTCTCTGCCCAGCTCTCCCACCTGTCCAGGTCACGCTGGATGGCAGCACGGCCCTCTGGAGTGTCAGCCATCCCTCCCAGCTTGGTATCATCAGCAAACTTGCCGAGGATACACTCTGTCCCCTCATCTAGGTCATTAATGAATATACTGAACAAAATTGGACCAAGTATTGACCCCTGGGGGACACCACTCGTTACAGGCCTCCAACTGGACTCTGTGCCGCTGATCACAACCCTCTGAGTTCTGTCACTCACCCAGCTCTCGATCCACCTCACTGTCACCTCGTCTAGCCCATACTTCCTCAGCTTCCTAATGAGGATGTTATGGGAGACAGTGTCAAAAGCCTTGCTAAGGTCAAGGTAGATGACATCTACGGCTCTCCCCTCATCCAGCCAACCCGTTATAACATCATAGAAAGCTATCAGATTGGTCAGGCATGATTTGCCCTTGGTAAATCCATGCTGACCGCTTCCAATAACTCCCTGTTCCTCTATGTGTTTGGAGATGACATCCAGAATGAGTCGCTCCATTACCTTCCCAGGGACAGAGGTGAGACTAACCGGTCTGTAGTTCCCTGGGTCCTCCTTCTTGCCTTTTTTGAAGATTGGAGTGATGTCAGCCTTCCTCCAGTCCTCAGGCACCTCTCCTGTTCCCCATGACCTTTCAAAGACGATGGAGAGTGCTCTAGCAATAACATCTGCCAGCTCTCTCAGCACTCACGGGTGCATCCCGTCAGGGCCCATGGATTTATGAATGTCCAGCTTGGCCAAGTGGTCTCTGACCCGGTCCTCCTCAACTGAGGGAAAATCTTCCTCTCTCCAGACCTTCCCCCTTGCCTCCAGGGTATGGGATTCGTGAGGGACGGTTTTATCAGTGAAGACCGAAGAAAAGGCAGCATTCAGTAACTCTGCCTTCTCTGTGTCTTCCACCACTAGGGCACCCGTCTCATTCATCAGTGGGCCTACATTTTCCCTAGTCTTCCTTTTTCTGTTGATATACTGGAAAAATCTCTTTTTGTTGTCTTTAACTGTAGTGGCCAAGCTGAGTTCTGATTGAGCTTTGGCCCTTCTAATCTTCCCCCTGCATAGCTTTGTTATATCTTGATAATCCTCATAAGTTGCTAAGCCCCTTTTCCAGAGAATGTAAGCCTTCCTTTTTTTCCTGAGGTCCAGCCAAAGCTCTCTATTTAGCCAGGCTGGCCTTCTTCCCCGTCGGCTCATTTTTCAAGATATGGGGATGGCTTTCTCCTGTGCTTCTAAGAGCACCTGCTTGAAGTATGACCAGCCTTCCTGGGCACCTTTGCTCTTCAAAACTGCCTCCCAAGGGACACTCTTGACCATGCTCCTAAACAGGTTAAGGTCTTCCCTTCGGAAATCCAAGGTGGCAGTTCTGCTGGCTCCCCGCCTCGCTTCACCAAGAATTGAAAACTCTATCATTTCATGGTCACTCTGTCCAAGACGACCTCCAACCTTTACATCCCCCACAAGACCTTCTCTGTTAACAAACAGTAGGTCCAGTAGGGCACTTCCCCTAGTTGGTTCCTTCACCAGCTGTGTTAGGAAGTTGTCTTCCACACACTCCAGGAACCTCCAGGACTGTTCCCTCTCTGCTGTGTAGTATTCCCAGCGGACATCTGGGAAGCTGAAATCCCCCACAAGAACAAGGGCAGATGATCGCGAGACCTCTGCCAGCCACTCATAGAATACTTCATCGGTTTCTACAGCCTGATTAGGAGGTCTATAACAAACTCCCATCACAATGTCTGCCTTGTTGGCCTTCCCCTTAATTTTTATCCATACACACTCAACACTGTCATTGACACTGTTGAGTTCTAGACATTCAAAACTGCCCCTAACATAGAGGGCCACCCCACCACCTCTCCTTCCTTGCCTATCCCTTCTGAAAATCTGGTAGCCATCGATTACAGCACTCCCCTTGTGTGTGTTTTCCCACCCCGTTTCTGTGATGGCAACCACATCATAGTTTCCCTGCTGCACGATGGCCTCCAGCTCCTCCTGTTTATTCCCCATGCTGCGTGCATTAGTGTAGATGCACTTCAGCTGGGCTAACTGTTCTGCTACTTCCTTGGGGGGACAGGCCCTGATTTGCACCTGATCATGCTCGGACACTACTGTAGTTACCAAATTATCACTACTCCTTGTGTCTATGCTGCCACACAATTCACTATCCCCCACCATCACTGAGACAGACTGCAAGACCTGCAAGAGCCTATAGGCATCCATGGCAGCACTATAGCTATGTGAGTCATCCCACCACGTTTCTGTGATGGCGACTACATCATAATTATCCTGCTGCACAATGGCTTCCAGCTCCTCTTGTTTGTTGCCCATGCTACGTGCATTAGTGTATAAGCACTTCAGCGAGGCTATAGGTCCTTTCTCCTTTTTACTGGCGGGAGCCGAAATTTTGCCACCCCCAGACTTATTCCTAAGGAGCCTGGTTACGCCCCCTATCTTTTCCAAGTCTAGTGCCAGCATGCCACCTTCAGGCTTTTTGCTAGCAAGCTTGGATCTATCCCCATCCCCCTTCGAATCTAGTTTAGAGCCCTGTCAATGAGCCCCTCCAACTCCTGCCCTAAAACCCTTTTCACCCTCTGAAACAGGCTTTTGCCGTCTGTTGCCAGCAGGCCTGGCGTCCTGAAAAGCAGCCCATAATCAAAGAACCCAAAGTCCTGCCGATGACACCAGTCTCTGAGCCAGGCATTGAACAGCTGGCATTTCCTATTAATCTTCTCATCAATCCTCGCAACTGTTGGGATAGAAGCAAACACTATTTGTGCTCCCGATCCCCTAACCATCCGTCCCAGGGCCCTGAAGTCTTTCTTCATTGCCCTCAGGCTTCTTCCTGAAATTTCATCATTGCCTAACTGAAAAATCAATAAAGGGTAGTAGTCAGTAAGCCTAACTAGGGTAGGGAGTTTCTTCTGGACATCCTTAACTTTGGCCCCAGGGAGACAGCAGACTTCCCTACAGATTGGGTCTGGTCTACATATGGGACCTTCCACTCCCTTCAGAATCAAGTCCCCTACTACACGGACCCGTCTTTCTTTCATAACAGGTATGTTGTTATACGAGGCATAATCCGTCTTGGCCTTGGTGACAACTCCAAGTTCAGCAAGCTGTTGTCCTTCTCATCCTCCGGTTCCCTTTGCAGAACATCATATCCGTTCTGCAAGGGCACCTGGAATGGTGTGGGGGTTACCTGGGTGGCACGCCTGCCACGCCGGATGGGGACTTGTTGCCACTGGCCCCTGTCCTCTGAATCTCCACATTCAGCTGTGCTGCTAGAGGGTGGGGAGTGCTCTGTATGCGGAGCTCTGTCTGCCTGAGGTGCTTCTTTCAGGGAAGGCAGGATGCGACTCCAGTTATCTATCTCCTGTTCACAATCCCTTATACTTCTCAAACAACTTACCTCCTCAAGGAGCTCCATCACTAGGTGAAGGAGTTCCTCTACCTGGGCACACCTCCCACAGGTCTGCTCACCACTACCATTCAACACCGGCGCAAGAGCAGGGCACACCCTGCAGCCTGACACCTGGGTGGCAGCATGTTCCCATGCAAGCTCTGTCTGAGTGGCCACATCGGAGCTGCTTGGTGCAGAGCTCAGGGATAGCATGGCCTTCTGCTGAGTTCTTACCATGACGTCTTGGTCAGGTCGAGAGGTTTCCAGTGACTTACTGTTCAAGGAGCTGCGTCCCGTACGCCTGCTCTCGCAGCAGTGACACCCACGAGCTGCCTGTGTGCTGGGTGCGCAGCGGCTGGCCGCTGCGCTCCGGGACAGTCCGCTTTTCCCAGCCACGAAAGCCCTCAAAAGAGCCTTTTTGCTGGCCTTACCCGCCGCGATCCCCTTCCCCAGTGAGGCCTTACCTGCACTGGAGCTGGTCTCCTCGGCAACTGACCGTTGGCATGTTTACAGTCCGTTTAGAACTGCCGCGTGCATTAGTGTAGATGCACTTCAGCTGGGCTAATTGTTCTGCTACTTCCTTGGGGGGACAGGCCCTAATTCGCACCTGATCATGCTCAGACACTTCCATAGTTCCCAAATTATCACTACCCCTCATGTCTTTGCTGCCACACAAATCACCATCCCCCACCATCACTGAGACAGACTGCAAGACCTTGCTAACACTTTTACCCAGAAGCACTGGTATGCTGCTCCCAGGCACCACTTTTGTAATCCTGGTTTCATCCCCACCCCCCTTCAAACCTAGTTTAAAGCCCTATGAATGAGCCCTGCTAATTCTTGTCCCAGGATCTTTCTTCCCGTTCACGTTAGGCTTCCCCCACCTGTTGCCAGCATGTCTGGTTTCCTGTAGATCAGCTAGATCAGCCCATGATCAAAAAAGCTGAAGTCCTACCGGATGTACCAGTCTCAGAGATAGGAGTTAACACCTCCAGGGATGGTGACTCCACCACCTCCCTGGGCAGCCTGTTCCAGTCTCTGACCGCTCTTTCTGTGAAGAATTTTTCCCTAATGTCCAGCCTAAACCTCCCCTGCTGCAGCTTGAACCCATTCCCTCTTGTTCTATCCCTAATTAACTGTGAGAAGAGACCAGCACCAACCTCTCTACACTGTCCTTTCAAGTAGTTGTAGATAGCGACGAGGTCTCCCCTCAGCCTCCTCTTCCTCAAACTAAACAGTCCCAGCTCCTTCAGTCGCTCCTCATAAGATTTATTCTCCAGGCCCTTCACCAACTTCGTTGCCCTCCTCTGCACTCGCTCCAGCACCTCGATATCTCTCTCATATTGAGGTGCCCAGAACTGGACACAATACTCAAGGTGTGGCCTCACCAGTGCTGAGTACAGGGGGACAATCACCTCCCTCCTTCTGCTGGTCACACTATTTCTAATACAAGCCAGGATGCCATTGGCCCTCTTGGCCACCTGGGCACACTGCTGGCTCATGTTCAGCCACTTGTCAATTAGAACCCCCAGGTCCTTTTCTGCCAGGCAGCTCTCCAGCCACACTTCCCCAAGCCTGTAGCGATGTATGGGGTTGTTGTGGCCCAAGTGCAGGACCCAGCACTTGGCCTTGTTGAAGCTCATACCCTTAGCATTGGTCCATCGGTCCAATCTATCCAGGTCTCTCTGTAGAGCCTCCCTATCCTCATGTAGATCAACACTCCCGCTTCGCTTCATGTCATCTGCAAACTTGCTGATGATACACTCTATGTCCTTATCAAGGTCATCAATAAAGATGTTAAACAGAAATGGTCCCAACACTGAGCCCTGAGGGACACTACTTGTGACCGGTCACCAGCTGGATTTAACTCCATTGACCATCACTCTTTGGGACCGCCCACCCAGGCAGTGCTTGATCCAGCAGATTGTATGCTCATCCAGGCCATGAGCCGCCAGTTTTTCTGTGAGAATTCTATGGGGGACAGTGTCAAATGCTTTTCGAAAGTCTAGGTAGACAATGTCCACAGCGTTTCCCTCATCCAATAATCAGGTCATCTTGTCATAGAAGGAGATCTGGTTCATCAGGCAGGACCTGCCTTTCATAAACCCATGCTGACTAGGTCTGATCCCCTGCTTGTCCATTATATGACTTGTAATGGCACTCAAGATGATCTGCTCCATGACCTTCCCTGCTACCGAGGTCAGACTGACAGGCCTATAGTTTCCTGGACCCTCCTTTCTGCCTTTTTTGTAGATGGGCGCTACATTTGCTACCCTCCAGTCACAGAATCACAGAATCTTAGTGGTTGGAAGGGACCTTTGAGATCATCAAGTCCAGCCACATAAAAAAAACAAAAAACAAAAAAAAACAAACCACACAAAAAAAAACCACACAAAAAAAAAAAAGCACCCACCTACTAAACTCCACACCCACAACCCCACACACAACACCCCACCACAAACCAATAATCTTGGGCACTAGAGCATGCCCTGAAGAGCCATGTCTACACGTTTCTTAAATACCTCCAGGGATGGTGACTCCACCACCTCCCTGGGCAAGCTGTTCCAGTGCCTGACCACTCTTGCAGTAAAGTAATTCTTCCTAATATCTAATCTAAATCTCCCCTGCCGCAGCTTCATACCATTTCCTCTGGTCCTGTTGTTATTCCCTTGGGAGAAGAGGCCAACCCCTGCCTCTCTACAGTTTCCTTTCAGGTAGTTGTAGAGGGCAATGAGGTCTCCCCTCAGCCTCCTCTTCTCCAAACTAAACATGCCCAGTTCCCTCAGCCTCTCCTCATAGGACTTGTTCTCCAGACCCCTCACCAGCCTGGTAGCTCTCCTCTGGACACGCTCCAGCACTTCAATGTCTTTCCTGTAGTGAGGGGCCCAAAAATGAACACAGTACTCGAGGTGAGGCCTCACCAGTGCCGAGTACAGAGGCACGATGACTTCCCTGCTCCTGCTGGCCACGCTATTCCTGATACAAGCCAGGATGCTATTGGTCTTCTTGGCCACCTGGGCACACTGCTGGCTCATGTTAAGCCGGCTGTCCACTAACACTCCCAGGTCCTTTTCCGCCGGGCAGCTTTCCAGCCACTCAGCCCCAAGCCTGTAGCGTTGCCTGGGGTTGTTGTGACCAAAATGCAGGACCCGGCCCTTGGCCTTATTAAACCTCATACAGTTGGCCTTGGCCCATTGATCCAACCTGTCTAGATCCCTCTGTAAAGCCTTCCGACCCTCAAGCAGATCAACACTCCCACCTAGTTTGGTGTCATCCGCAAACTTACTGAGGGTGCATTCAATCCCCTTGTCTAGATCATCAATAAAGATATTGAACAAGACTGGCCCCAAAACTGAGCCCTGAGGGACACCACTGGTGACCGGCCGCCAACCATATTTTGCTCCGTTAATCACAACTCGCTGGGCACAGCCATCCAGCCAGTTTTTTATCCAGCGGAGGGTACACTTGTCTATGCCATGATTCTCCAGTTTCTCCAGGAGAATGCCGTGGGGGACGGTGTCAAAAGCCTTACCAAAGTCCAGGCAGACAACATCCACAGCCTTCCCCTCATCAAGAAAGCGGGTCACATGGTCATAGAAAGAGATCAAGTTGGTCAGGCAGGACCTCCCTTTCATAAACCCATGCTGGCTGGCCCTGATCCCTTGGCTGCCCTGCACTTGCCGTGAGAGCTCACTCAAGATGATCCTCTCCATGATCTTTCCTGGTACCGAGGTCAGGCTGACAGGCCTGTAGTTTCCAGGATCCTCCTTCCGGCCCTTCTTGTAGATGGGCGTCACATTGGCCACCCTCCAGTCATCCGGCACCTCTCCTGTTGACCAGGGTTGTTGATAGATAATGGAGAGAGGCTTGGTGAGCTCTCCTGCCAGCTCCCTGAGAACCTTTGGGTGAATCCCATCCGGCCCCATAGACTTAGGCATGTCCAGGTGCATAAGTAAATCATTAACTACTTCCTCCTCGATTACAGGGGAGTTGTTCTGTTCTCCATTCTTATCTTCCAGCACAAGAAGCTGAACACCCTGGGGGTAGCTGGTCTGACTATTAAAGACAGAGGCAAAGAAGGCATTAAGTATCTCAGCCTTCTCCTCATCCTTGGTTGCAAGGTTTCCCCCCGCATCCAGTAAGGGATGGACATTCTCTGTCACTCTTTTTGTTGATGTATTTATAGAAGCTTTTTTTGTTGTTCCTTATATTAATTGCCAGGTTGAGTTCCAGCTGGGCTTTTGCCTTCCTGATTTTTTTCTCTGTATGACCTAACACGATCTCTGTACTCCTCCTGAGTTGCCTGTCCCCTCTTCCAAAGGTGGTAAACCTTCCTTTTTTCCTTAAGTCCCATCAAGAGCTCTTTGTTCATCCAGGCCGGCCATTTTCCCCGCCCTTTAATTGTGCGCCTCATGGGGACAGCCTGCTCCTGGGCCTTTAGGATTTCCCTCTTGAAGAGTGTCCAGCCTTCCTGGGCTCCTTTGTCTCTCAGGACTACCTCCCACGGGACTCTCCCAGCCAGGGTTCTGAACAGGCTAAAGTCTGCCCACCGGAAGTCCAAGATGGAGGTTTTGTTAACCCCCTTCCTTACCTCACTATGAATGGAAAACTTAACCATTTCATGGTCACTAAGCCCAAGATGTCCTCCGACCTCCATGTCCCCCACTAGCCCTTCTTTGTTTGTGAACAGTAGGTCTAGCAAGGCACCTCCCCTGGTAGGCTCACCTACCATTTGTGTCAGGAAGTTATCCTCCATACACTCGAGGAACCTCCTAGCCTGCCTGCTCTCTGCTGTGTTATATTTCCAGCAGATGTCTGGTAAGTTGAAGTCCCCAACTAGAACAAGGGCTGGCGTTTGCGAGACTGCAGCCAGCTGCTTATAGAATACCTCATCAACCTGCTCATCCTGGTTGGGTGGTCTATAGCAGACTCCCAGCACAAAATCACCTCTGTTAGCCTTCCCTTTCACCCTTACCCATAAACACTCAACTTCTTCATCACTGGAGTCTATCTCTATAGAGTCAAACAGCTCCCTAACGTACAGAGCCACACACCCCCCGCCCCTCCTTCCTTGCCTATTCCTTCTGAAGAGCTTATAGCCACTCATTGCAGCATTCCAGTCATGACCATCATCCCACCACATTTCCGTGATGGCGTCTATGTCGTAGTTGTCCTGCCGCACAATGGCTTCTAGCTCATCCTGTTTGTTGCCCATGCTACATGCATTAGCGTAGATGCACTTGACCTGGGCTACTGATTTCACCCCCATCTTTGGCCCTTGACACTCAGGTTCATTATCAGCGGGCCTGGTTTTATCCCCTTCCCCCTTAACTTTCGGCTTAAAGCTCTGCCCATGAGCTTTGTTAACTCTTAGCCTAGTACCCTTTTCCCCTTCTAGGAAAGGGTTTTCCCATTGTTCTCTAGCAGTAATTTCTAAACGTCTATCGCCTTTCTCTGATGAAATGTCAGAGTGGGAGTCCTCACTAATGTGGTCTCCTTCAAACTGTGGCATGCTTTCCTCAGGTTTAATCTTGACAGGCCCAGTTATCTCCCCTTCCCCTCTCATATCTAGTTTAAAGACCGGTCAATGAGCCCTGCTAACTCCTGCCCCAAAATTCTTTTCCCCCTCTGGGACAGCTGTGTCCCACCTGACAATGGCATGCCAGGTGTCTCATATAGCCACCTATGTTTGAAAAACCCAAAGCCCTGCCTGTAACACCAGTCCCGGAGCCACAAGTTGATCTGTTGCCTCTTCCTATCAATTTCTTTATTCACAGTTGCCACTGGTGGGATAGAAGAGAAGACAACTTGTGTTCCTGACCCCTTGAGCTGCTGCCCTAAGGCTCTAAAATCTCTTTTAATTGATTTCAGCCTCCTCCTACCCATTTCATCACTACCCACCTGAAATACTAACAGGGGGTAATAATCAGTGGGGTTTACTAGGTCTGGGAGTTTGTTCCTCACATCCCTGACCCGTGCCCCAGGGAGGCAGCAGACTTCCCTGTGTAGCGGGTCAGGGCGGCATATTGGTCCCTCTGCCCCCCTCAGCAGAGAGTCACCCACAACTATGACCTTTCTCCTTTTCCTTTTGGAGCTAGTAGTGAAGTTGGGTCCGCTGTGATGTGTACTTTCTGTCTTCTCTAGTCTTGGTGTGCCATCCTCCTCTCCATCAGCCAGTTCCTCCTGCAGGACTCCATACCTGTTCTGCAGGGGTAACTGGGAAGCTGGGAGAGGTTGGGAGGGGACTCGCCTGCTTCCTCGAGCAGGGTCCTGTTTCCATTCCCCCTCTTCTCTGAGATCCTCTCCTGTTGCTTGGTGAGAAGAGGGGAGAGGGTCCTCCGATTTACACGGGTCCTCAACCTGTTCCCCTGCTCTCAGGGAGTGGGCCCATCAGTCAATTTCTCTTTCACACTCCCTGATGCTCCTCAGCCTCTCCACTTCATCCTTCAGCTGGGCCACCAGGTTGAGCAGATCATTCACCTGTTCACATCTTATACAGGTGTTGTCTCCGCTGCCCTCCATTGCCAGCGCCAGGCTCCGGCACTCTCTGCACCCAGAGGCCTGCACACCCATATGTTTGCATGGGGCCTCGGTCCGGGTGCCCACAGCTTTCCTAAACATAGCCTTCAATCTGGTAGCAACCACAGCTGAGTCCCCAGGAGCGACTGACCTTACCATGTACGCCAGTAGAGGCACTGGGCCCAGCCGGTACACACACCAGCTCTGGTTGCTCCCTCTGTGCTCTGTGTGACTAGTCCCTGCCCTCCCTGATGCCTTTTATCCCCTGGAGGCGGGATAAACCAGGGGGGGTGGTGGTGGCTCTGCCCAGGCTCACTCAGCAGCACCGCCCCCCAGCTGACAGCCCCCAGGACAAGCAGAGGCCTTGTCCTGGCTTCAAAAAAAGCCCCAAAAAGAGCTTCTCATCAGCCTTTTTCGCTACAGATCCCTTCCCCAGCGCAGTCTTACCTGCCCTGAAGCTGGTCTCCGTGGCAAAAATTCGATGGCAAGGTACACTTGATTATTTACTGCATAGAGGACGGGGTCAGACAAGCTGTCAGGGAGGCCCTCCCATTGAGTCATGAGGTTCAGAAAGGACCCCCTTGCTTTTTAAACCTCTCAGAGAGGAGTCTAGGTGTGGCTGGATCCAGTCCTAGTCCCAGACATGGTCAACAGTTTATGTCTAAAGGATTATATATGCGCAATCAATCCTTTATATCACTTAGCTAAGATTTCAAAGTTTAGCATGCTATTAGTCACTTACGAGAATCTGTTGCGGCAAGGAATCTCTCAGCCTCGAGGAGCAGAACCTTAAGCGAGCATCCCCACTCAAGGGGAGATCTTGGCGTGCAGCACGCTGCCGTGCAGGAGAGCTCAAAGGGCTCTTGGGCTGTCCGCTGTTTATGGAGTAAGATAATTGACCTATAGTCATATTTGCATGGGAACCAAATCTCTAGGTCCCCACTCCAGACAGTGCTTTGGCTGTGTTGCCAGCCCACCCCCAAAGTCCAGGTGCAGCTTATCACAGCTCCCACTGATGGTTATGGCTTGAGCAGGAGCCGGGAGTGGGGGAGAGCACACCACCACAGCTGTTATGCAATGGCATCTGGGAAGGTGGGGCAGTCGCTGGGCAGACGCGACTGTGGCGCCTGTTGTGCCAGGCAGGAACTTCTTGCCATTGCCCCCTGTCCTCCAAGTCACCACATTCAGTCAGGCGGAGAGAGGACAGGGAGTTCTCTGTCACAGGGGCTCCATCTGTCTACTGGGTTTCTTTCATGGTATGGTGGAGAGGAAAAGACTTCACTAGAGAGTTTCAAATTAACAATTTATTTGGACTTCACTCACAGGTCCGATACACCACTATTGAGAGTTTTATGGATACAGTGGAGAATGCACTATTGCAATTTAAAAAAAAACCCAAAACAATTCACAGAATACACTATTACAACCTACAAGTGATCCCAAAAAGTACCAATACAAACCACAACCGCGCTAGATATTAATACCTTAAAAGAGTGCACTAATCACAATCTTAAGGCATGCCAAATATCATAGAATAGAATCATGGAATCATAGAATGGTTTAGGTTGGAAGGGACCTTAAAGATAGAATCATAGAATCATGGAATCATAGAATTGTTGAGGTTGGAAGGGACCTTTAAGATCATCGAGTCCAACCTTTAGCCTACCCTGACAAGAGCCACTTCTAAACCATGTCCCTCAGTGCCCCATCTACCCTTTTTTTAAACACCTCCAGAGATGGTGAATCCACCACCTCCCTGGGCAGCCTATTCCAATGTTTAATAACCCTTTCAGTGAAAAAATGTCTCCTAATATCTAATCTAAACCTCCCCTGACATAACTTGAACCCGTTTCCCCTCGTCCTATCACTTGTCACCAGGGAGAAGAGGTCAGCCCCCATCTCTCTACAACCTCCTTTCAGGTAGTTGTAGAGGGTGATAAGGTCTCCCCTCAGCCTCCTCTTTCCCAGGCTAAACAACCCCAGCTCCCTCAGTCGTTCTTCATAAGGTTTGTCCTCCAGGCCCCTCACCAGCTTTGTAGCCCTTCTCTGGACACGCTCCAACACCTCAATGTCCCTCTTGTAGCGAGGGGCCCAAAACTGAACGCAGTACTCGAGGTGGGGCCTCACCAGTGCCGAGTACAGGGGGATGATCACTTCCCTAGTCCGGCTCACCACGCTATTCCTGATACAGGCCAGGATGCTGTTGGCCTTCTTGGCCACCTGGGCACACTGCTGGCTCATATTCAGCCGGCTGTCAACCAACACTCCCAAGTCCTTTTCTGTCGAGCTGCTTTCCAGCCACTCTGCCCCAATCCTGTAGTGCTGCATGGGGTTGTTGTGACCCAAGTGCAGGACCCGGCACTTGGCCTTGTTGAACCTCATACCATTGGTCTCAGCCCATCGGTCCAGCCTGTCCAGATCCCTCTGCAGAGCCAACCTCCCCTCAAGCAGATCAACATGCCCGCCTGGTTTAGTGTCATCTGCGAACTTACTGAGGGTGCATTCAATCCCTTCATCCAGATCATTGATAAAGATATTAAAGAGAACCGTCCCCAGCACCGAGCCCTGGGGGACACCACTTGTGACCGGACACCAACTGGATTTAACTCCATTTACCACCACTCTCTGGGCACGGCCATCCAGCCAGTTTTTTACCCGGCGAAGAGTACACCTGTCCAGGCCATGAGCAGCCAGTTTCTCCAGGAGAATGCTGTGGGAAACAGTGTCAAAAGCTTTGCAAAAATCCAAGTAGATAACATCCACAGCTTTTCCCTCATCCACTAAGTGTGTCACCTTATCATAGAAGGAGATCAGGTTTGATAGGCATGACCTGCCCTTCACAAACCCATGCTGACTGGGCCTGATCACCCTGTTCTCCTGCTTGTGCCATGTAATGGCACTGAGGAGGATCTGTTCCATGACCTTCCCAGGCACCGAGGTCAGACTGACTGGCCTGTAGTTCCCCGGATCCTCCTTCCGGCCCTTCTTGTGGATGGGTGTCACATTTGCTAACCTCCAGTCAGCTGGGACCTCCCCGGTTGTCCAGGACTGCTCATAAATGATGCCAAGTGGCCTGGCGAGCACCTCCGCCAGCTCCTTCAGTACCCTTGGGTGGATCCCATCCGGCCGCATGGATTTGTGCACCTCCAGATGCTGAAGCAGGTCCCTCACCATTTCCCTTTGGATTACAGGGGCTTCATTCTGCTCCCCATCCCTGTCTTCTAGCTCAGGGGTCTGGGTACTCAGGGAGCAACTGGTCCTACTGCTGAAGGCTGAGGCAAAGACTTCATTAAGTACCTCAGCCTTTTCCTCATCCTTGGTCACTATGTTGCTGGCCCCATCTACTAGAGGACAGAAATTATCCTTAGTCCTCTTCCTATTGCTAATGTATTTATAGAAGCTTTTTTTGTTGTCCTTGACAACAGAAGCCAGGTTTAGCTCCAGCTGGGCTTTGGCCCTCCTGATTTTTTCCCTACATAGCTTAACTACCTCTTTGTAGTCGTCTTGAGTGGCCTGCCCTTCCTTCCAGAGGCCATAGATCCTCTTTTTTTCCCTAAGTTGCAACACTA
Source organism: Larus michahellis (assembly GCF_964199755.1). Classification (NCBI taxonomy): domain Eukaryota; kingdom Metazoa; phylum Chordata; class Aves; order Charadriiformes; family Laridae; genus Larus; species Larus michahellis. Next base: position 194,167,605 of record NC_133896.1, on the reverse strand, counting down.
GCTCCCTGTTTAGCCAGGCCGGCCTTTTTCCCCGACGGCTTGCCTTCTGGCACATGGGGACAGCCTGCTCCTGCGCCTTTAAGACTTCCTTCTTGAAAATCATCCAGGCTTCCTGGGCTCCTTTGCCCTGGAGGACTGCCTCCCAGGGGACTTTGTCAACCAGGCTCCTGAAAAGCCCTAAGTCCGCCCTCCGGAAGTCCAAGGTAGCAGTTCTGCTGACCCCTCTCCTTGCTTCTCGCAGAATTGAAAACTCTATCATTTCATGGTCACTGTTCCCGAGACAGCCTCCAACCTTCACATCCCCCACAAGACCTTCCCTATTTACAAGCAACAGATCCAGCAGGGCACCTTCCCTAGTTGGCTCTCTCACTAGCTGTGTCAGGAAGTTATCCCCAGCACATTCCAGGAACCTTCTAGACTGTTCCCTCCCTGCTGTATTGTATTCCCAGCAGATGTCCGGCAAATTGAAGTCCCCCACGAGGACAAGAGCTCGCAATCTTGAGACTTCTCCCAGCCGTTTACAGAGTATTTCATCTGCCTCCTCATCCTGGTTGGGCGGTCTATAACAGACTCCTACTACGATATCTGCCTTGTTAGCCCTGCCCCTGATTCTTACCCATAAACACTCAGTCTCATTATCACCATCATTAAGTTCAAAGCATTCATAACACTCCTTAACATACAGGGCCACAGCCCCGCCTCTCCTTGCTTGCCTATCCTTCCTGAAGAGCCTATAGGCATCCATGGCAGCACTATAGCTATGTGAGTCATCCCACCACATTTCTGTGATGGCGACTACATCATAGTTTCCCTGCTGCATGATGGCCTCCAGCTCGTCCTGCTTATTCCCCATGCTGCGTGCATTAGTGTAGATGCACTTCAGTTGGGTTAATTGTCCTACCACTTTCTTGGGGGGACAGGCCCTGATTTGCACCTGGTCATTCTCGGACACTACTGTAGTTACCAAATTATCACTACTCCTTGTGTCTATGCTGCCACACAATTCACTATCCCCCAGCATCGCTGAGGCAGGCTGCAAGACCTTGCTATCACTTATACCCATGAGCACTGCTATGTTGCTCCCAGGCACCACTTTTGTGATCCTGGTTTCGTCCCCATCCCCCATCAAACCTAGTTTAAAGCCTTATGGATAAGCCCTGCTAATTCTTGTCCCAGTCTCTTTCTTCCCCTTCGGGTTAGGCTTCCCCCGCCTGATGCCAGCATGCCTGGTTTCCTGTAGATCAGCCCATGTTCAAAAAAGCCAAAGTCCTGCTGGACGCACCAGTCGCGGAGCCAGGAGTTAATTTGCTGGCTCCTCCTATTTATCCCCTCGTCTACCCCTGCAAATGGTGGGATAGAGGAGAACACTATTTGTGCTCCCGATCCCTTAACCAGCCGTCCCAGGGCCCTAAAGTCATTCTTCATTGCCCTCAGACTTCTGGTACCTACTTCGTCACTGCCTACCTGAAATATCAGTAGTGGATAGTAATCTGATGACTGGACCAGGGAAGGGAGTTTCCTCCGTATGGCCTTAATTCTGGCCCCAGGGAGGCAGCTGACTTCCGTGTGGGATGGGTCCGGTCTACAGATAGGACCCTCTGTTCCTCTCAGAAGGGAGTCACCTACTACAATAACCCTTCTTTCTTTCTTTGTTGAGGACGTCCTGAGGCGTGGGGGTGAGTGACGAGCACTGTGCATTTCACTGGATGGATCAGCTCCTCCATCCTCAATCGCCTGGTCCTCAATTTCCAGAGCCTCATACCTATTACGTAAGGGCAGTTGGGATGGTGAGGGGGGCCGTGAGAGGTTTCGCTTACCTCTCCGAGGAGGGATCTGACACCACTCCCCCTTATCCCTTGAGTCCTCTCCTTCTGCCTGGTGACAGGAGGGAAGTGGGTCATCCATTTCTGATAGAGCCTCTTCCTGCTGCCTTTGCCTCAGGATATGGCTCCACCAATCTATTTCGTTTTCACAGTTCCTAATACTTCTTAACCTTTCTACCTCTTCCTTCAGTTCAACCACCTTCCTGAGCAGATCATTTACTTGATCGCACCGTATGCACACAGTGTCTCTGGATCCCTGTGGGAGCAGTGCCAGACTCAGGCATTCATTACAGCCCGAGACCTGCACAGCCACATGCTTGCAGAGGAGCTCAGTCTGAGTTCCCATGTTTTTCCTCGCAGAAGCTTTTGACTGTTTTGCGGCCATGTTCTTTTCTCGTACCGGGAGATGGAGGATCTCTGCTGTTTGCTTCCCTCGCGCCCTGAGCCGGTGCCCTTGCACGCCGATGTTCCTCTGCTTGTGGTTGCCCAGCTTCTGCTTACCTTAGACTCAAGGCTTCCAGTGACCCACCGTACGAAATGCTGCTCCTTGTTCGTTCGCTCGCACTGCGGTGCCGCCCTGGGTGACCCACGTAGGCTACCCGCGTGCTGGGTGCGCTCCGGGACCGCCCGTTTAGAGCTGCCACGTGTGACGCTGACTCCGCCCCTGCCGCGTCAGCAGCCCGCCCCCGAGCTGCCGGTTTCGGCACGAGCTAGCCGCCTTTCCTGGCTACAAGAGCCCTCGAAAGAGCCCTCAAAAGAGCCCTTTGCCGGCCTTATCCGCCGCGATCCCCTTCCCCAGTGAGGCCTTACCTGCACTGAAGCTGGTCTCCACGGCGACTGATCATCTACTTCCAACCCCCCTGCTATGGGCAGGGACACCTCCCACTAGACCAGGCTGCCCAAAGCCTCATCCAGCCTGGTCTTGAACAATTCCAGGGATGGGGCATCCACAACCTCCCTGGGCAACCTGTTCCAGTGCCTCACCACCCTCACAGTAAAGAATTTCTTCCTAATATCCAATCTAAATCTACCCCCCTTCAGTTGGAAACCATTACCCTGTGTCCTATCATAACACTCCCTGATAAAGAGTCCCTCCCCATCTCTCCTGTAGGCCCCCTTTAGGTACTGGAAGACTGATATAAGGTCTCCCCAGAGCCTTCTTTTCTCCAGGCTGAACAGCCCCAACTCTCTCAGCCTGTCCTCATAGCAGAGGTGCTCCAGCCCTCTGATCATCTTCGTGGCCCTCTGCTGGACCCATTCCAACAGGTCCATGTCCTTCTTGTGTTGAGGACTGCAAAGCTGGTCACAGTACTCCAGCTGGTGTCTTAATCACTTACCCTCTCTCTTAGGTAAGGCCACTAAATCCCTGGGAAGTTACCTTGCACAGCTTCCTGGACAAGGGGGAAGAATCTCCTACAGGCCATCTGTATCATTGGAAGACTCCACATTTTCTTCCCTGAACCTTAGGGTTTATATATCCTGATTCAATGGGTGGGCAGGATTGTGCCTGAATGGATTACACTATCTGGAATGGTTATCTCTGGTGGTTTGATGTCCTCTTAGGTAGTGTTGTTTATTTTGTGATGTCTGGTACACAAATTCATTGAATAGTGGTGGGATGTTACTCAGGGCATTTTGTTTGTTAAAGGACTATTCAAGGCACCATTTGGGTGTTGGTTCTAGTTGTGAGACAACCCCAGGCTGAGCCATTTCCACAGCTCCTCACAAGTTATCTCTGCATAGATAAGGATCGATAAGCATCTGTCAAGGCAAGATGAAGCTGAGTTGAGTGACAGCTCCCTGCATTTCACCTTTTGTGCTCTGAAACTGGTTTGGCCCGGTGATCACATTCACATGGGAGGCAGGGTTCAACTCCAAGCATCTCTCTCTCTCTCACATTCCCCGATGGCCCTCAACCTGCTTACCTCCTCCCTGAGCTCCATCACTAAGCGGAGGAGCTCCTCTACCTGGGCACACCTCCCACAGGCATGCTCACTGCTGCTGTCTGACACTGGCCTAAGAGTGACCCAATGTCTGGGTCGCAGGGTGTTCCCATGAGAGCTCCATCTGGGAAGCTGCATCAGAACTGGTGAGCGCAGAGCTCATGGATGCCATGGTCTTCTTCTGAGCAGATTCCACTGCTTCCAGGATGAGTTGGTAGTCTTTCAGTGCTCTCCCATGCGAACTGCCATGCAAACTGCTGTGCCCTGACTGTTGTGCTGTGCCCAAGTTTGCCCAGTTTGTTCACCTGCCCAGGGAGCCCACCCTTGCTGTGGTGCTCCCAGGTGATGCCCTGGATGATGCCCACTCGCTGCTTGCTTGCTCCCAGAGGGCTTCTTTTATGAGGGGGGAGAGTGGTCTCAGCGAGTACGCCTTGATTAGATCTGCCGCTGGTGGCGCTGGCTCCAACCACGCCACCTCAGCTGCCCACCCACAAGCTGCCAGTTCCCAGCACTGGCTAGCCACTTTTCCTGGCTTCGAAAAGCCCCAAAAAGAGCCCCTTGTCAGCCCTTTTTGCTGCGATTTCCTTCCCCAGAGCGGACCTACCTGCACTGGAGCTGATCTCCTCAGCGAGTCCAGGATGGCTAGCTTGCTGCACACTCACTTTGCTCCCCTAAGGATCCTGAACTCCACCATTTCATGATCACTGCAGCCAAGGCTATCCTTGAGCTTGACATTCTCCACTACCCTCTCCCTGTTGGTAAGGACGAGGTCCAGCATAGCTCCTCTCCATGTTGGCTTCTCTACCACTTGGAGAAGGAAGTTGTCATCAATGCATTCCAAGAACTTCCTGGATTGCCTATGCCCTGCTGTATTGTCCTTCCAACAGATATTGGGGTGATTGAAGTCCCCTGTGAGGACCAGAGCCTCTGAAGGCAAGGCCACTCCTATATCTCTATAGAATCATAGAATCATAGAATCATAGAATCATAGGGTTGGAAGGGACCTCTGGAGATCATCTAGTCCAACCCCCCTGCCAGAGCAGGGTCACCTACAGCAGGTTACACAGGAACACGTCCAGGTGGGTTTTGAATGTCTCCAGAGTTGGAGACTCCACCACCTCTCTGGGCAGCCTGTTCCAGTGCTCTGCCACCCTCAGGGTAAAGAAGTTCCTCCTCATGTTTAGGTGGAACTTCCTATGCTCAAGTTTGTGCCCATTGCCTCTTGTCCTGTCCCCAGGCACCACTGAAAAGAGCCTGGCCCCATCCTCCTGACACCCACCCTTTAAGTATTTATAAGTGTTGATAAGGTCCCCCCTCAGCCGTCTTTTTTCCAGACTGAAGAGACCCAAATCCCTCAGCCTTTCCTCATAAGAGAGGTGTTCCAGTCCCCTAATCATCTTTGTAGCTCTCTGCTGCACCCTTTCCAGCAGTTCCCTGTCCCTCTTGAACCGGGGAGCCCAGAACTGGACACAGTACTCCAGGTGCGGCCTCACCAAGGCAGAGTAGAGGGGGAGGATGACCTCCCTCGACCTGCTGACCACACTCTTCTTGATGCACCCCAGGATGCCACTGGCCTTCTTGGCCACAAGGGCACATTGCTGGCTCATGGTCATCCTGTTGTCCACCAGGACTCCCAGGTCTCTTTCCACAGAGCTGCTCTCCAGCAGGTCAGCCCCCAACCTGTACTGGTGCATGGGGTTGTTCCTCCCCAGGTGCAGCACCCTACACTTGCCCTTGTTGAACTTCATAAGGTTTCTCTCTGCCCAGATCTCCAACCTGTCCAGGTCTCTCTGTATGGTGGCACAGCCTTCTGGTGTGTCAGCCACCCCACCCAGCTTGGTGTCATCAGCAAACTTGCTGAGGGTGCACTCTATCCCCTCATCCAGGTCATTGATGAATATATTGAAGAGGACTGGACCCAGTACTGACCCCTGGGGAACACCACTCGTCACTGGTCTCCAACTAGACTCTGTGCCCCTAATCACAACCCTCTGAGCTCTATCTTTCAACCAGTTTTCTATCCACCCCACTGTCCATTCATCTAACCCACACTTCCTAAGCTTCCCTATGAGGATGCTGTGGGAGACCGTGTCAAACGCCTTGCTTAAGTCAAGGTAGACCACATCTACCGCCCTCCCCTCATCTATCCATCTAGTCATGCCATCGTAGAAGGCTATCAGATTAGTCAGACATGATTTCCCCTTGGTGAATCCATGCTGAGTACTTCTGATAGCTTTCCTTTCCTCCACGTGCCTTGAGATGACACCCAGAACGAGCTGTTCCATCATCTTTCCAGGGATGGAGGTGAGGCTGACCGGCCTGTAGTTCCCCGGCTCTTCCTTTTTGCCTTTCTTGAAGACTGGAGTGACATTGGCTTTCCTCCAGTCCCCAGGCACCTTGCCTGTTCTCCAGGACTTTTCAAAGATGATGGAGAGCGGCCCAGCAATGACTTCTGCCAGCTCCCTCAGCACTCTCGGGTGCATCCCATCAGGGCCCATGGACTTGTGAATATCTAGATGATCTAATTGGTCCCTCACTCGCTCCTCCTCAACCCAGGGGAAGTCTTCTTCTTTCCCTGTTACTTTATTCAATGCCTGGGACTCAGGCATTTCTTCAGTGCCTGGGACTCCCAATGCCTGGGGCTCCTGAGGGCTGGGCCGAGCAGAAAAGACCGAAGCAAAGAAGGCATTCAGTAACTCTGCCTTCTCCACATCCTCCGTCACCATGGCTCCTGCCTCATTCAGCAGTGGGCCTACAACTTCTCTGGTCTTCCTTTTGCTTCCAATATACTTGTAGAAGCTCTTTTTGTTGTGCTTGATGTCCCTAGCCAGGTCTAATTCCAAGGCGGCCTTGGATTTCCTTGTTTCATCCCTGCACGCTCTGGTGGCATTCTTGTAATCCTCCCAAGGGGTCAGTCCCTTCTTCCACTTATTATAAACTTCCTTCTTCCACTTGAGCTTTTTCTGAAGCTCCCTGCTCAACCATGCAGGTCTCCTGCGTCCCTTGGCCGATTTCTTTCTCTTAGGGATGCACCGATCCTGAGCTTGGAGGAAGTGGTCTTTGAATATCAACCAGCTTTCTTGAGCCCCTTTGCCTTCCAGAGCCCTAGCCCACGGGATCTCTCCAAGCAGTTTCTTGAAGAGGTCAAAGTTAGCCCTCCTGAAATCCAAGGTTGTAATTTTACTTCTTGTTGTTGTTTTGTGGATAGTACCCATGATCCTGAACTCAATCATTTCATGATCACTACAACCTAGGGTGCCCCCAACCTTAATGTCCTCCTCCAATCCCTCTGTGTTTGTCAGTACCAGGTCTAGAAGTGCTCCTCTCCTTGTTGGCTCCTGTACCACCTGTGTCAAAAAGTTGTCATCAATGCACTGGAGGAGCCTCCTGGACTGTGCATGCCTGGCTGTGTGGTCTTCCCAGCAGATATCGGGGTGATTGAAGTCCCCCATGAGAACCAGGGCCTGCGCTTGCGAGGCTACCTTCAGTTGTCTGTAGAAAGCCTCATCAGTCTCCCCATCCTGATCAGGTGGCCTGTAATAAACACCCACAACAGTGTCCCTCATATTTGCCTGTCCCTTAATCCTCACCCATAAGCTCTCAACCCGCTCTTCATCCGCCCCTAGTGAGAGCTCGATGCATTCCAAATGCTCTCTCACATAGAGTGCAATTCCACCACCACGCCTTGCTGGTCTGTCTTTCCTGAAAAGGACATAGCCATCCATGACAGCATTCCAGTCATGCGAGTTGTCCCACCACGTCTCAGTAATTGCAATGAGATCATGGCCCCGCAACCGCACACAGACCTCCAACTCTTCCTGCTTATTCCCCATGCTGCGTGCATTGGTGTATAAGCATTTCAGAGAGGGAGTTGTGTGTGTAGTTTTGACCCTTGAGATGTGGTGTGCCTTCTGGCTTTCAGAAATACTGGCACACTGGCCCACGAGCGCTGAGCAACTACACCCTGGCACCTCACCAGCAAGCCCAGTACCATCCCCACCCCCCTTCAAATCTAGTTTAAAGCCCTCTCAATGAGCCCCAATAACTCTTGTCCTAGAACCCTTTTTCCCCTAGAGGTCAAGGTATTCCTGCCTGTTACCAGCAGGCCAGGCGTTTTGTAGATCAGGCCATGATCAAAGAAACCAAAGTCCTGCCGGCAGCACCAAGCTCGAAGCCAGGCATTGATCTGCTGGCTCCTTCTATTTAGCCCCTCATCATTCCCCGCAACTGGGGGAATAGACGAGAACACAACTTGTGCTCCTGATCCCTTGACCAGGCGTCCCAGGGTCTTGAAATCTTTCTTCATTGCCCTTGGACTTCTTCTTGTTACCTCGTCGCTGCCTACCTGAAAGAGCAAAAGTGGATAGTAGTCTGAGGGCCGTACCAGGGAAGGAAGCATCCTCTTCACATCCTTGACCTGGGCCCCAGGGAGGCAGCAGACCTCCCTATGTACTGGGTCCGGCCTGCATATTGGGCCTTCTGTTCCCTTCAGTAATGAGTCACCTATGACAAGGACCCGTCTTTTCTTCTTTACCGCAGAGGTTTTGAAGTCCTCATCCTCTCAGTCATCCTGGTCAGGTGGCCTGTAGCAGACCCTCACCATAATGTCAATTACCCCTGCCCTCCCTTTAATCCTGACCCATAAGCTCTTGGTCGGCTCCTCATCCATCCCCAGGTTGAGGTCCTTGCACTCCGGCTGGTCATTGACAGAGAGAGCAACACCCCCTCCTCATCTTCCCTGGCTGTCCTTCCTAAAGAGCCTGTATCCTTCCATTCCAACACTCCAGTCATAGGAGCCATCCCACCAGGTCTTCATGATCATAGCCCTGCAGGTGTGTGCACATCTCTAACTCCTGTTGTTTGTTCCCTGTGCTACATGCGTTTGCATAGAAACATTTAAGTTGCACCCACATTGCAGCTGATTTACTGACTGGAGACTGGAGTGGCTGCAATTCCTATGTGCTACTCTCCAGGTGGCGTTCCTTTGAGGTGTTTCCCCATTGGCTCCTGTTGTCTCATGAGCCCCTGGCTCATCTCCATAAGACTTTGAGTGTGCTGCGCACATCTCGGAGCAACAGGCTGAAGGCCATTGCTAGCAGCCCATCACTCTAACCTTGGTGTGTCATTTAACAAGCTTTTAATGAGCAAGCCTGATAATATCCCCCTCCCCCATCAAGTCTAGTTTAAACCTCTGTCAATGAACCCCGCGAGCTTCTGAGCAAAGACCCTCTTCCCCCTTTCAGAAAGATGAACCTCATCTCATGCCAGCCAGTCTGGTGCTGTGTGGGCCATCCCATTGTCAAAAAGCCCAAAATTGTGCCAGTGACACCAGCCACAGAGCCATGTATTGACAGACTGAGTGCATCTGCTTCTTCCAATGTTGCTGCCCACAGCTGGAAGGAGAGAAGAAATATCCTGCGCCACGTTCCCTTACTAACCGTCCCAAGGCCTTCATCGCCACCTACATGGAAGAGCAGCAGTGGGTAATAGTCTGAGGGCTGTACCAGGCTGGAAAGTTTCCTAGTGACGTCCCTAACCCAGGCATCAGGGAGGCAGCATACTCCCTGAGAAGAGGGTCTGTCTGGCATATTGGACCCTCTCTTCCAGTCAGAAGGGAATCACCTACAACTATAACCCGTCTTTTCTTCCTCAGGGAGGTGGTCATTATACAGGGAGTAGGCCTTTCCAGTCCTGGCAACTCCTCCAGTGTAGCTGGTCCATCATCCACACCACCCATTGGCTGGCCTTCCACATCCAGAGCCTCATACCTGGTTGTACAGAGGCACCTGGGTAGGGCAGGTGGGCAAGGAGGGGGTTCACTTGCTGCTCCTACCACAGACTTGCCTCCATTTGTTCCTTTCCTTTAAACTACTGCCTTCAGCCTGGTCGGGGGAGGATATGGTATCCCTTTGATTTTGTTTTTTTTCTGGTGACTGTCCCTGTTTCTCTCTCAGGGAGGTCAGAGCGTGATTCCACCAGTCAATTTCTTTCTCACATTCTCTGATGCTCCTTATCCTTTCTACTTCACCTCTTAGCTCTGCCACTAGGCTGAGCAGATCATCCACCTGGTCACACCTCACACAGCTGTCTTCCCTACTACTTTCCATTAACCATGTAAGGTTGTGACACCCCCTGCAGCCTGAGACCTGGATGGCTGCATGTTTCTGTGGGAGCTCTGTCTGTGTGGCTACATCTACTCTGGCAAATGCAGAGAACGTCGCCTTCTGCTGGGTGGAGACCATAGCTGAGCTCCCTCTCACCGCCTGAACTCCCCTCTTGAGATGACGGAGCTTTCTGCACCCTTCCTGAGTGCCTTTCTGCATGAATTGCCGCACAAACTGCCGTACTTGGCCCTGGCTGACATGCCATGCCCTGCTTGCCCACGCTGTTCCATCGATCCTGGTCGCCAGCACTCCCTAGGGCCATTTAAATCTCCCGTGGTTGCTTCTGGCAATGCCCAAGACACATCAGCCTCTCTTGTGAGAGCTGCTGGCTCCTGGTGGGGGTCTCTGCTCTTCCTTGTGTTTCCCTGAGTCCAGGAATCCCCATCTGCCTCAATCTAGTGCCCAGCTGCAGAACTTGAGATTGCCGTGGTTGCATTCCTCACAGACTGAGTCAATATGATGGCTAGTGACTTAGGAACTTCTTCTGACAGTTCCATCAGGACCCACAGATGAATCTGTTATGGTTTGAGGAAACCATAACAATTTATTGTCGTTTAGACAATTATTCTATCACCCAATTACCCCTCCCTACCCTGGAAAGGGAATCAGGGAAAAACAAGGAAACCCAAGGGCTGAAATGTATACAGATTTAATAGAATAAGATTAAATAATTAACATTAATAATACTAAAGAACCAGTATTGATCCTGATACCAACATGAAATACACAAGGATTTTACTCAACCAATTATATCAGTAGGAAGCTGTTCATTCACAGCAGTGGAAAGCAAATGTCGGACACTGCGAGTTCTACGGCTTCAGGAGGAAGGGAAGGGTGCAGGGATTCAGAACCAGGGCAAGAAGTTCTCGGGATTGCAGCCATCAAGTGAGAGAGAGAACTTCTCAGCAAACTTTCTAATTTATGTTTCAAATAGAATAGAATAGAATAGAATAGAATAGAATAGAATAGAATAGAATAGAATAGAATAGAAGTAAGATGTCCTTCTTGTGCCAAGGGCTCCAGAGCTGGACACAGTACTCCAGGTGGGGTCTCACCAGAGCGGAGTAGAGGGGCAGAATCACCTCCCTCTACCTCCTGGCCATGCTCTATTAATGCAGCCCAGGATGCTGTTGGCTTTCTGGGCTGCAAGTGTGCATTGCTGGCTCATGTTGAGTCTCATCCACCAACACCCCCAAGTCCTTCTCCTCACGGCTGCTCTCAATCCATTCTCCACCTAACCTGTATTTGTGCCTGGGATTGCCATGACTCCGCTGCAGGACTTTGCACTTGGCCTGGTTGAACTTCATGAGATTCGCACGGGCCCACCTCTCAAGCCTGTCAAGGTCCCTCTGGATAGCATCCCTTCCCTCCAGTGTGTTGACCGCGCCACACAGCTTGGTGTTGTCAGCAAACTTGCTGGGGGTGCACTCAATCCCACTGTCCATGTCACCGACAAAGATGTTAAACAGCACTGGTCCCAGTACTGATCCCTGAGGAACGCCACTCATCACTGGTTTCCACGTGGACATTGAGCAGTTGACCGCAACCCTCTGAGTGCGGTCATCCAGCCAGTTCTTTATCCACCAAGTGGTCCATCTATGGACCATATGGAGGTCCAAATCTATGCCCCTCCAATTTAGAGACCAGGATGTCATGCGGGACAGTGTCAAATGCTTTGCATAAGTCCAGGTAGAAGACGTCAGTTGCTCTCCCCTTATCTACCAATGCCGTGGCAACATCATAGAAGGCCACCAAATTTGTCAGGCATGATTTGCCTTTGGTGAAGCCATGTTGGCTGTCACCAATTGCCTCCTTATTTTCCATGTGCCTTAACAGAGTTTCCAGGAGGATCTGCTCCATGATCTTGCCAGCCATAGAGGTGAGACTGACTGGTCTGTAGTTCCCTGATCTTCCTTTTTTCCCTTTTTGAAAATGGGGGTTATGTTTCCCCTCTTCCAGTCAGCGGGAACTTCACCAGACTGCCATGACTTTTCAAATATCATGGAGAGTGGCTTGGCAGCTACATCAGGAAATTCCCTCAGGACTTGGATGCATCTCATCAGATCCCATGGACTTGTGTATGTTCAGGTTCCTCAGGTGGTCACGAACCTTGTCTTCACTTACAGTGGGAGGGATGTTGTTCCCCAGGTCCCCTTCTTGCAGTCGTTTAACTTGGCAGGCACTGGGGAAATCCCAGGCTGGACTCAGTGACAGACAGAAGCTGGATTAAGGATCTGGATTCAGGAATGCACGGATTGGGATCAAAGGCAGATGAACAGACAGGGTGCTTCTCGGACGCCAGCCATTGAAGAAAGAGAGCTGACCCTTTGATCCCTCAGCTTTTATACTGAGCGTGGGGCAGATGGGACGGAATACCCTGTTGGTCAGTTTTAGGTCACCTGTCCTGTCCACTCCTCCCCAGAGGTGGAATCCCTCCACATGCGCCACTGCCTCCGACCATCCAACAGGGCAAACAACGAAGCTAGCTGACCATGGTTGCCACAGCAAGAAATATAAGCATGAGACTCTCTGCACAGTACTCCCTGGCATTAACTACAAACATGGGTCCCATCACTGCAAGAACTAACAGTTTTCCGCACAACATGCTGTCAGTTTCCATGAGTTAGACGAGGCTTAGCCAAGAAGCAAAAGCACTGAACAGAAAGTTGGCTCTGCTCCACCCCAAACCAGGACATTTCACCCCTTATTCCATACCATTTGCATCATGCTCATATCAGCAGGGGGTCTCCAGTGGAGACTTTTGCCTTTAATAGTCCTAGTTGGCCTATAAAGAAGGTCTTGGTCCTGGCAGGGGAATGTGGGTTACTGGCTTTGCAGCACAGCTGTCCCCTGGGGCTGCAGTCTCTGACAGTAGTGTCACCCTGCCAGAGCGGTCAGAGGCTGGGATGAGCACCCAGCTTGTTGTCACCAACTTGGCAAATGCCTCCTTTGGCATCCCTAGCGCTGGGGAGTCCCAGGTCCAGTCAGCCTTCTCCCAGGAGGGCCATTGGTGGTGACTCAGGGAGGCAGGCACAGCCCCACACCTTGTCAGGGGACTGTGGCACAGCCCTTGGAGGAGGGCAGCCTGTCCCCAAAGTAAGTGTGGCATGTCCTGTTAGGCTGGCAACACACTGGTGACTGCACCTACTGAGCAGGATGTTGGAGAGGCATGAGAAAGTGTCATCAACACTATGAGAGAGAATCACTGCAAAATTAATCCATGGAGAGCACAGCAATCCCACGCTGTAAAATGGGAATGTTGTATTTCCATGCAGGCAAAGCCAGGTCCCCACAAAATCAGTGTCTTGCAGGACAAAATAGCCCAAATAGGACTGTCAAATGCAACTCAGCCTCGCCTGGAGCCGTTAACCCCTGCCTGGGTTCAGGAAGCCCCAACAGATGAACATCTCAGCTCTGAGAAGACAGCGTGCCTGGTTCACGGGTGGATCAGCCAAATATGTTAAGAGGGAGAGGTGGTAGAGGGCTGATGTCTTTAATTCAGCTAAGCAAGGTAAGGGGAGGATAGTGGTCAGTATGAAGAACTAATGGCTGTATTAATGATACTAGAAGATACCCAAACTCCTAAGTTGTAACTAAAAATAATGCCTTTGTTTTATCTCATGCAGAACCTCTCTGTGAAGCCCCACACTATCTGCTTCTGCTCACTGTATATCAACAGACATGAAGTGCGGGACATCCCTACCCTCCAGCTGCATCAGAACTCCTTGTTGACTACATCACACAAGCAACTGGAGTATGTGGTGAAATTTGCACCACCATTGTTTCATGGGAGATGGGATGAGGGGTGGAGTCCAATGGCAGGACATCTTTGATGGTCCTAGCCCTAGTATTATTGCTGTTCTGCACTTATTTTCTCAACTAGTATTTGTTTTACTGGTCTTTATTCTCATATTATTCTTCACAGAATCACTTTGTATGTAAGAATCTCTCTAATAGCCAAACAGCTTGTTAATATAATCAGTGACTTTCAATATCTTTAAGAAAGGTTAACTGTATGTGGATCAGGGTGGGAAGGTAGTGGTGTTGACCGGAAGACGATTGTACATCGAGGAGTCAGTGATCCGCATAGCAGTGAACCTGTGTAGACCCAGGTCTGTGCTGTCAGCGTCGCCTTCAGGCCTGTGCCGTGCCCAGCATCTCCCTTGGTGCCAGGCAGACTCAGCCAGGTGATGGTAACGGAGGAGCCCACTGGCAGCTCTTTATACTGTTAGCTCTAATAAACAGCATTTAAATAGTATTTTACAGAGTCTATGTGTTTTTCTTACTGGGATCGTAACATATCAGCAGCTACCTAGTGCAGAGCAGTTCCCCACATCTCCACTTTTTCAGTAGATGATTTGGTGATTTAACATTCAATCCCTGAATTCTGCAGTTAAGAAGCTAGGTTCTGTTGTCCCCCAATTAAGGTGTCCTTGACTATTTTGAGTGACAGCTATTTTGTTTTACTAAAGACGGGAACAACTCCATCTCCTGTCTTGTCAGAGACTACAAAGCTGGTAGTCAGCTTCCTCAGCTGCCTTTGCCTCCATTTTTGAACAGGCACTTCTTGTAATGTGTAAGGACCAATATGAAGGAATCCCCTCACCTTAGTGTCGTGAGGGTGTATCCCAGCACGGCTGTCCAGTTGTATTTGGTTTACGTGGTGAGGTTTTCGTAGTGGGAGGCTGCAGGTGTGGATTCTGTGAAAAGGTGCCAGAAGCTGCCCCTGTGTTGGACCGAGCCAGTTCCAGCTGGCTCCAAGATGGACCTACCTCTGGCCAAAGCTAAGCCAGTCATCCATTTTGGTAGCACCTCGTATATGATAACATACTTAAGAATAAAAAATGCTGGGAGAGAGGGTAAAGACTATGGTGAGGCAGGTTGTTCCCCTGCAGCCTGTGGAGGATGCCACACCAGAGCAAATGAACGTGCACTGAAGGAAGTTGCAGCCTGTGGAGAGGCCATATTGGAGCAGGTTTGCTGGTAGGACTTGTGACCCTGTGGGAAACCCATGCTGGAGCATTCCATTCCTGAAGGACTGCACCCCGTGGAAAGGATCCATGCTGGAGCAGTCCATAAAGAACTGCAGCCCATGGGAAAGATCCATGTTGGAGAAGTTCATGAAGGACCATTTCCCATGGGTGGGACCCCACGTTGGAGCAGGAGATGAGCGTGGGGAGGAAGGAGCAGCAGACACAATGCATAATGAACTGAACACAATCCCCATTCCCTCATACCTGTGCACCGCTTAGGAGGAGGAGGTGGAAGAGTTGGGGGTGAAGCTGAGCCTAAGAAGAAGGGAGGAGTGGGGGGAAAGGTGTTTTTAGATTTGTTCTTATTTCTTATTATCCTTCTCTATTTGATTGGCAATAAATTAAATTAATTTACCCAAGTTGAGTCTCTTTTGCCCGTTACAGTCATTTGTAAGTGATCTCCCTATCCTTATCTCAACCCATGAGCTTTTTATTGTATTTTCTCCCCTCTGTCCAGCTGAGGAGGGGGAGTGATAGAGCAGCTTCGTGGGCACCTGTCGGCCAACCAAGGTCAACCCACCACAGCACTCCTGGCTTTCAGGCTGTCACTTGGCCCTTTTCACTGAGAAGCAGCCTCCTCCTGAGAGGCTGCAGTTGGCACCCTGTACATCGTAGAGTACATTAAACCATGAACATTAAACCATTAACAACACTCTCCTGTCACTAAAGGGTCCTAAGCAGGCAGAGAAGACTAATTCCTCTCCCCCTGTCCAAATGCATCAGGGAAGAAAACTAAATGAACTGCCTTTTGGATATGTGGAGATAGGGAAGTGCGTACCTAAGGGGAAAAGGTGTGTGTGCCTGAGGTCTGAGTGTATTCAGCCATATCTCTGGACATTTTTACAATTAATCTTTCATTCTGAATATAAAACAGATATTTCCCAAGTTAGTGGATGCGATGGCCTGCACTTTTCAGTGCATGGCCTTTCACATTCATTGCTGAAGTCGAATGGGTTACACCATTAGAAACTGAAGCCGCACCTCAGCGGTTCATAATCCCTGGCCCTCTGACAAGACACTCACAAAATCCTGTCACACTGCTTTCAGTCACAGAAAACTACACACGTTGCTCCCCTGACAGAAAAGCTACAGCCTCAGAAAGCTCCTTTTGCTCAGGGGTGGAGGAAGACTGAGGTACAGGCTGTGAACAGCAGCAGTTTCTAGGATCTGAAGAGCTGAAGACTGGCGACATCCTGCGGAGCAACCGCAATGCTCAAGTGAAGTGGAGAGGGAAGACAAGGACAAAAGAGGAGGTAAGGATTTTCTGGAGAGGTGGAGTGAGGGCAGAGTAGTGTATGGGCTGAATTAAAGCAATCTTTCACCCAACTTGTGCTAGCAAACTTGCAGGCACGAGAGAAGTTTGAAATGCAAGAGTCAAACAGTAAAGGCACATTGAAGGTCTTAAGTAAGGTGGGGAATAGCATTGTGTTAGATGGTGCTACAGTTGTTCAGAAGACTGTTTCTCATTCTGAAGCCTTTTCCAGAAGGAATTCAGCTGGAAAATGACTCCTTGATTCAGCCATCCTCATTCAGTCATGGCTTAAGGAAAAAGACCAAAAAGTAGCAGAAAGGCAGTATCTGATCCTCTCCCATCCTTAGTCTTTCCACAGAGAAAAGATATGGAGAGTAGGAAGAGACAAAATTATGTAACCCAAGTCATTTCACTCTTTGTCTTTTCACAGAAAAAAAGAAGGAAAAAAAAAAAAAGAAAAACATCATGGAAAACAGCCGTTTGGGTGAATATACTTTCAGAGAATGAGCAATGCCACTTAACAGTCAGAGGTCTAGGTCTCCACCAGCCCAGGTCCCAGTAAACCAGCTATTCATCTGCTAAAAGCAGGCCTGTCTTAAGTTAGCTCAGGGAAGGAGCTAAGACACAGGAGAAGAGCCAAGAAATGTCTGTAAAATTTTTATTTCTGGCTTTCCGCCCTTCTAGGACTCTCTCACAACCCCGGTTTCCTCAGTGAAGTATTTTGGCAGAGAGGATTGCTCACAGAGCCTGGGATGTGAACTGTGTGGGCTGCAGCCAGGAGCCCTTCCCTGTGACTCCCTGAGCCTTGCCTTGTTTTATCTCTTCCTCTGTCCCTGTCCATGTCCCTGGGATGGCTTCAGGGTCCTGTCGATAGATCCGGGGGTAACCAACTAGTTTGCACACTCATGGCACTATTCATCTGAACAGTAACAGTTATTAATAGCATCACCAGTTATCTCTTGTATCACTGTGAAGAGCAGACTAAAAGTCATGGAAAAAAAATATTATCTGGTTAGCATTTGGAATATCTGAAATTATTTCAAAGATTTTTCAAAACACTCTTAGGGAGTATGGGCTGATGTGGCTTCCATACCCCATTGCCTTACACTGATCATTCCCATGGTGGGTAATAAGGTTTCAAATGTGCTGTTTAATTTGCAAATGTCTAGTGCTGATTGATGGAAGTTGATATAGACATTTAGGTTATTAAACATCAGTAGAGCATTAGGCATTAAGTCTCTGTGTAGCAGAAAATGGCTTGTTTTTTCATTGCGATTTTAAATTTCAACCATTGCTTTTAAACATCTGTGTCTCAGTCCAGTTTAACTCATAATTCTATTACATATTTTGTAAGAAACATTCTTATAATAGATTTGATTTATTACTACTCTGTGTAGTTGGCAGAGACAATATAACTCTGTTACGATGCTTCACAGAAACAGTGCAAATATAATACATTCATAAATTATTTCTTATTGATGTAAAAATCCCTTCCCAGTTAAGCACACCTGTGCTGTGAGAATACAGAATGGCACACATTTCCCTGATAGAAAATAGAAAAACTGCATAGTCTACTGAAAGACATGCTGGCAATTACTCTGCTGAAGGGTTAACATTTGCAAGGCAATACTAATTCTCTCACAATTCTTAGAAAAATTCAATGTTTAGAACCAATAAAAGGACATTCGGTTAAATTTATTTCCCAATCTGCAACTATTTGTTCTTTCATTTAATTTGAGTTAGGAATAGAGGAGAAAAGAAACACTGCACCACTGTGTCACTTGAATAAGCTATTGCTATTTGTTGATCCGTCCCTTAGGAAGACATAAAAAGAGACCACTATTCTCATCACCTCTGTCAGCTATAGAACTCAGCTGTGTAAGCCAAAATTAGACATATCAAAGCACCTTTGATCACTTCATTGTCTGTCAAGTCTTCTCCAAAGCCAGCACTGTCTGCCGTAATGGATTGTATTACTTTCAAATGTCATATTTAATGTGTGTTCCTTCAGATCCCTGATACTGTCTGAGACGCTGACTGTGTAGCACAGCACTGAGAGCTTTGCAGGTGGGTCTATTAGTTTCAGTGTGTTCCTGTTTCTCAACAGCATGTGGTTTAATTGCAGAATTGGTGAAGCAAGGGCACCACAAGAATTCATCTGCGTTTTTCTGTATGTGCACAACCACAAAGTCATCCTGCAGTGTAGGGTTGAATGAGTTATGAGACCATAAAAAAGTACTTCAGTTCACAAGGCTATCAGCTCTTTGTCATGAAACAAAAACACCTGCCAGAAGAGCTTTATTCTTACTTGATAATCACAGCACAAATAGGCATGGGACACAGCCATCATTTAAAGGGATATTTTTATGCAGCAGGCATGCTGCAGAGCATCTGAGGCACCCTGGTCTAAATTTAGTTACTAATTAGAAAAACACTTTTCACAGATGTCATTAATCACCCAACAATCTGAGAACTGTCTCTTTTAAAAAGGGAATGTTATACCCATTAGTAAAGTACCCACCCCAGATTTGACTTCTCTTGTCCAATAGCTCCAGCAATGGCTCATTAGTCATGTGGGTAACTTTCTTGGTTTCCACTGATAAAATTAATTCTTAGCTACCTTAGGCTAATACTGAAATTTTGTCCTTGGTCAGAAATCCCACTAAAGAAACTGCAGCAATACATAATGAGCCAGCATTCTTCCATCACTTTCTAGAGTTTTATGAAACTTCCTCTTCTGTCTTTCAGGCTGTTAGGACACAATCGGATCTTGATTTCACATTTTCCTCCAATAATACATGATTCAGAAACTTCCCTTTTCATACATAAAAGCTAAATGCTGAGGTACTCACATGGTTCCAGGAGGCAGGTGCCTGAGAAGTCATTTATAGCATGGGTAAAATGGCAAAGTTGGCACCTAGAAATGATTAAGTAAGTTGGAATAAAACTGCAGTACAGGTAACAGGATAAAAGTTACCAGCAGTGGGAAAATGGCTTTCTGTGTCACATGAAAAATCTTGCATTTTCAAAGAAAAGAATGTCTCAAATATTTCAACCAAGAGAAAAAAAAGTGTTGTTAAATGTTACAGTGATGATTTATGTGAGCTCTGGTTCAGTGGCCATACACACTCAATTTTTTTTTCTTTGCGCTGGATCATATTTCCCACCGTGTCTCATTTTGGAGAGGAAAATGGCCCAAGAAACTCATGAAGGATTGTATGGCCACAGGCATATTTCGGGAAATTTAAAGTGTACCTGGATACCCTGGCAATGGACATGTGGCATCTGTTCTGCAGCACCGCTGAGGCACACTAGTTACACATACCCTGAAACACTGGGTTCTTGGCCAACTCTTCATGCCAAGCTTTCATTCTTAGGCTCGCACTTTTCCAAAGAAAAATACATATTATGTGTGGGAAAGCTTGTCCCTTTCAGGGGAAAAAAAAAAAAAAAAGAAAAGGATATTAATTTTTAATTTTGACACAAGTTTTTCAGCTAACTTTGGAAAACCTAAATAACACTGATCAACAAAATCCATGTCTCCTTCACTGTTTTGGAGGGATTTGTTTTTTTCAGTTTTAAGCAAATTTCCAGGTATATTGTTGAATGATAATTTGGAAGGAACTCAGTGAAACAAGCATATGGCAAATGCTAAACAAAGGCTTTAGGATCTATCTTCAGGGTCATGGCAATGGGAAATGTTTGTAGACCAAATCAATCATATTTCTTAGCGCGAAGAAAAATGCAACGATTTAATTATTGATTCCTAAAAATCCCAGAGACTTTGGCTGGCATTGGTTTACTAACTGACCGTTAAGACACCTAAACTAAGCTGGTGGTGCAAGCTTCTCTGGAGACAGAAAATTATCTTAAGGATATTCATCCTACAGTCTCAGATGTCTCTTCTAGATATAGAATCATAGAATCATAGAATGATTTGGGTTAGAAGGGACCTTAAAGATCATCAAGTTCCACCCTCCCTGCCCTGGGCAGGGACACCTCCCACTAGACCAGGCTGCTCAAAGCCTCATCCAGCCTGGCCTTGAACACTTCCAGGGATAGGGCATCTACAACCTCCCTGGGCAGCCTACAACCTGGGCAACCTAATATCTGGGTCAAGTACCTTGTTTTAAGAGCCATTTAGGGCCATTCACTACAGAGGGAACTGGGAAACAGGGAGGGAAACAGTGCTCATTTTTGCTCACTGTGCAGGAAACATCTGGATTTTCTTCACTCAAAAATGCTTCAATGCTAATGTTTTGCTCACAGAAAATGATGCATTCCCCCATTGTCTGATAATCACGGCTCCCTCCAGGGACACATTCTGTCCAAATAATTTCTGAACATGTGATCTGCTGTGTCTGTTCATTCAGGTTTGCTTTCATGGGTATCCAGCCTACATTTTTCCTTCATCTGTATACACAGCTATAATTTAAGTAAACACAGAGGCATGTACCTGCATTTTCTACTTTGGGAGATATCTATAAAAATAGTTTTCTCTGGCTTAATTGTAGCAGTTTAAAGTTAAAATTGTTCCAGTGCAAATCGCCCTAATTATTGGTCTGGAGATTCTTTAAGATCAGTTTGCTGAAAGACTTAATCTTTGAAACCTGAGGCATGTTGCTTCATCAGAGTTGTTTGTGCAGGTATTGCTTCTGTTCCCTAGCTTAGGAGAACATCTTGGCAAATATCAAGCATTCAAGGCATAATTTCGGTATCTGAAAATTCACTTTCTTTCAGTATTTTCTTACACAGACAGTCACCTCAGTGAATATTCTGGCTTCTAAAGCCATTTAGTAGTACAATCCCTGAAAGCAAATCCAGACCCAATCAAAGAGGATTAGCCCTCTCCGGCCTGTGAGGTGGCCATTCTGCTCCTAGCCTGTTTCATCTCCCTTGCAGCTTTCAGTTTTGGAGATTGGTGTCTCAGTTCCCCTGGGAGCCAAATTCATAGATATGTTGTGTGCAAGAAACTCAGTAAGAGAACTGAGAATCAGTTGTCTGCTAATATAAACACAGCTGTGTATGGCAAGTGGCATGTAGCTGTTTATATCCAAATTGAGGCTATCGTACAACAGACAAAATAAATAAAAACTTCAAACCGAAAGAAAATAAAATTGTCATTGTTTTTGCCATTTCCTTTTACCTAAAAGCACTTATGCAGATGCATAGTTTTGGGATCAGACAAGATAAGAAGAAATAATTTGCACGCTTTTACGGGAGTATCATTTAATGATGTTTGAAGTCCTCATATTACTTCAATAGGCATGAAAGGCACTGAAGAATTTCTGGGAATGTGTGTGATGCCATAAAAGACTAAGCAATCATCTTCCACCCTATTTTTCTTTCCTTTTTTTTTTTTGTACATGGCCTGTGAGTGTATTAGATGAGAATTTTGTCCGTAGCTTTTTCTCAGAAATCTTTGCCAGCAGTTAATACTAGCTTTCTACAGCCAGAATGCTGGAAAAAATGCAATGAAAATGTTTCCAGTCCCAAGAGAGAAAAGTGTTTCTTGTCATTCTTATTTATCAGAATGAGCACTTATTTATCAAAACGAGATAGCAGTATTCATTATTCAGAATCAGACATCAGCAACTCTGTGTATATTTAAATAAATTCAACAGAGTCCTAGAAGCAGTATAGCTTTGTTAGTGCTGGATTATATTAGACTAAGTAGCTTTACTAGTTCAAAATTAGCTTGGGTAGCTAATGTCACTGGGGCACAGAGAACTAGCCCACTAGTTTATGGACCGTGTATCAGTCGACAGCCGAATGCTGTCTGTCATGGTACCAGGGAGAATAATTACCAAAGGAGGACCCCGAGCATGTCAGTATTTCTTGAGGAAGGCTGGTGAAAAATGTTTCTAGATTTAATTTGCAGATTAAAAGAAAAAAACCTGAAAACAGTCTTCCACTTTGTCTGGATCTTCGGTTCTTCCTTCCTTGGCAGATCTGTGAGCTGCTTTGATACTGGGACTAGCAATGACCTGGTGGGATCCAGAGCCTCCTTCTCAAATAGCTCTACTGGGTCTTCACAGGGATCTCCAGAGTTAGCAATGTCTTCTTCCTAACACAGCTATGGAGAAGTTTTGAGGTAGAGCCACACAGCAGTAGCAGCAGAAAAGGTGAAAGAAAATGCATGTTTAATATAGGTTCACTAACTCAGGTTAACGAATTTTGTTTTACATTATAATGGCGATTAAGCAATTTGCTAACTGTATTTAGTAACATTTACAAAGCCTACTGGGGTGTTAAAAGCTGTAACTGAGCTGCCCACTGGTGATATGATTAAACGAAGCAGCTGAACCAACCTAACATCTCATTGTGAGCTAAAGGGATTGTCTTGCTCCCCTTTTTCCCTTCCCCTTGCATCTCTCCCTATATGTCTCCTTCCAGCTTTCCTACACTTCCTTTCTGTTGATGTAGCTGTCACTCTCTTCTGACCCTGTAGTGAGTCTATTCAACTTGAAAACGGTCAGAAAACTGCTTGATTTGTTGTTTTTTCTTTCCTTGAATTAGTTTTCGACTAGATCAGTGACCTGAACTTGCTCATCATGCAGTCAAAGGAGCACGAGGGCCAATATAAGGAAGGAAACAGGTTAAGCAGTCATGGTGAGGGAGAAAAAGAAGAAAGGAGAAGAGAGATGAGAGAGATGGACTGCTCCTTTCAAGGACAAGCAGCCAACAGGTCAACTCAGCTCAGCTGTATAGTCTAACCCCATTCCTTATTAATGGGGTTGATAAGATACCTTATCAGAAGCTCTATTTCAACCCAAATTGCAAACTTCAGTTAGTTATTTAAGTAGAGTAATTTTCATGTTCAAAAGCCCGCTACTCTTCAATCAAATGTTTATTTTTAATTCTCCTATCCGCATGCTGATGGTGAGACCAAGCATCTCGGTCACACGTGCTGGATGCTGAGAAAAATGAGAGAAATCATCCCAAAAGAGCTCACAGGCCATCCAGTTAGGACATCGCACCTGAAATCCCCCTCTCTTTTGCATCCTATTACGTCTAAGAGGGAATTTCTTATGTCTCTTTTGAAGCCACATTAAAAAGCCAGGCTTGGTTTAGGTGACACAGTGTGGTGGCTGCTTGGGGAACTGGACATTCTTGGGATCCCTGCAATGTAAAACTGAACAACTGGATGTAATGGACTGCCCCAGGGCAGTGTAACACAGCAAAACGCTCTGCTGTACAGCAAGATGGTTCTGACAGTCTTATCTATAGTTGTCCTCAGCCAGAAGGCTAGGGATTGTAAAAGCTGGATTTCCTGGGGGGGAAGTTAGACAGAGAACACTGAGCAGCATCCATCTGTTCCAGGAGGAATCTTTGTTCCACTGCAAGAGGGGAGAACGGGTTGAACAATTAGGCAGAGATGCAGCTCTATCTAAATTTAGTTTCAGAGATAATATAGGTGTGTCTTATGCTGCTTGTATTCCCAGTGATTTCCCTGAAGGAGAAACAGTCTGAGTAGTGATTAACATGTTATTCATGTCTTTATGTTCTCTGCAAACTATTTAAGAGGTATTGGGGAGGAATCTTTGTACATAGCCTCCAAGGTTCTGGGCAGGCTATAACTGACTTTTTTTCTTTGCTTAACCCTGTTCATTAAAGAAAACAGAACAAAAGGAGAAACCTTTCCGTTAAGTCCTATATGTCTGTCCAAAAAAGCTTTCACCAAAGATTCAGTGGATGTGCTCTGAGCACATGCTTACAGTGTCCTGTGGTCTGTAAGGGGGCAGGAAACAGCATGCCTTGTTTTTCAAGGAACAAAGATGTGCATCAGTTCAAACACAGTCCTGACTGTAATGGGAAAAAAGCCGATAGCGGTAGGACAACATAAAAGGAAACTGCAGAAGGAAGGCCTGGAGAATACAGGGTGGCAGCGGTGGTGGTTGTATTAGAAAAGTTGAAGGTATGGAGGAGAAAAAAATGTTTAAGCTTGAGCTTAATGTAGACTATAGAGAAGTGGATCAATAGTCACAGCTGACTAGTATTGGCAACAGTCCTGCTGTAAACAGGGGTTTGGACTCAGTGACCTCCAGATGTCTGTTTTAGCCAACATTTCTGACAGTCTTTGAATTCTTGAAGTGTCAGGTGAGGACATGCTGCCATTCTGTGTTTTTTTCTGTATTGAAAAATACCAATACATTGCATAAGTTTTCAAAGATATCTCCTGATGGCCTTTATGCGGGGATCCTTCTCCTCACCCAGGAGGGCAGCTCACAGAAGAGCAGCTGAGATGTGCTACATAAAGATTGGTAGGCATGTGACACAGGGGCTGGGGGGCTGAAGGGAACAGATTGTTGGTGGGCTTTATAATGGGATACGTAATTGTTCACTTCTTGGAAAATGAGTAGAGAAAGCTGGTAATTATTACGAGGTGACTTGCATTTGGTGCTCTGAGGGTGTGCCTGATGGGTAAATCCTAGAAGGAAAGGTTTCCAGATCACATACTAACTCTGATAAGGGTTGGAATAAGCTGGCAATATGCTACATGCTCTTCTCAGAGAGACTGAAGACTGAGCATCTGGGGAAAGCCCAGCTCTAGCCTTTATGCCTTATGTCATCTTTCCAGATGAAGGATGGTGCACATCCATGAGGTTACTTGAGGACACTAGGTGTCTGTTAAGCCAGAAGGGCATAGTCTTCCTGTGTTCCAAAGTAGCCATAACTGTGGTTTTCTGTTTCGCTGCTGGCCCAGGACAGGAGACGTGGACCTCACTCAAATCCTATCCCACCTCCTGATAGGGCTCTCCTGCAGTCAAGGAGCTATTCAGTAGAGTTCAGTGCCCTTCCCCGGGGTGTAGAGCTTTCACCTCCTGCTCCTGAGAGCAGCTGAGAAGCACTCTGAGCCCCTTTTCTTGTTCTCAAAAGCAGGAAGAGTTGCCAGAAGTGAAAAAAAAAATCTGGCAGAAAGGGATGAGCAAGAAATGAAGCCTGCCCAAGGCTGGTCTTCGTTATGCATGCAGCTGTGAACAATTACAGTCGCGCCCACATGCCATACCACACCTAATCATGCCTTGTAGGCACAGCCCACAGCAGCCACAAGACGCTCTCAACCTCTGTTGCAAAACCCACCCCAATTATTATCAAACCTACTAGACCTGCCACGACGGGCACTCAGTCTCCTTTCCAACACATTCTCTGATAACCCAAATCAATCATGAATGTGTGATTTCGGTATCGCGGCGTTTCAGGCAGTGAAGAAGGCAGGGGCTAATGAATGGGAAAATGCAAATTCTGTATCTGCTGTAGAAATCTGTATTTTCTGCAAGGGTTGTATATTGCCCCTCAGCCTAGGACCTAGGGGCAATATGAAGACTAGCAGCTGCAGTGACCTAACTCTGTACGTGTGTCTGTAGTTAATTCTAACGAGCTACGCAGACCAACCTCCCTTGCTGTATAAACTATGAATATAAATAGACATGATAGTTGAAGGCTTCATTTCTAGAACAGGGGGAGGATTTCCTAGTTCCTAGGTTTTATGTATCCTAATCAGATTCCAGTTCAATTTTGGAGCAAGAACTGGGAATATGCTATCTTCCCAAACCCTACGTGACCTGCTTTCCATGCAAAGGAAACCAGGGTACAAGGGGTGTAAGGAGTAGCATGGCCCAAGGGTATGCCATGTCATGTTACTGTTGGTAGTTTCTACACAGCCTGCTAAGTAGGTCATTTGTTACAGACACTTAATTTAGGCATTAGAACTTATTTCCAAATTGACTGAAAGGGGCATCATGGTCTGACAACAAGCTCTCCAAGTTGCTCATTGCTCTCTTCACTGTTACTTTGAGAAGCCACTAAAATAAGCACTTTAAGTTGAAAATAGCCCCGAGCATCTTCTATAAAATCCCAAAAGGAGGCCGCATCTGCCAAAGTCTCAAATGTAGGTCTCGCATTTTTAGGGAGAAGTTTTTTTGGATGTTATTACTTAACTTGTGGGTGGTTTACGTCAGAGCTAGAACACTCCTAAAGAAATGACAGACCTGGGTTCAATATTTGTTTGAGCAGATTCAAATCCACAACATCTATCCTACTACCGCTATGATTTATTCTACCATGTTTCTAACTTAGCTTAGTGCCAGCACTCCCTAAATATCTCCTTGGGGCTGAGTAACAGTCCCAAGCAGTATTCAAGAATCACTAAGCCAAGTTAAGAGAGAAGAGGTGCAAGAAAGACTCTGTAGTTTGGGCACTTGGCTGAAAAGGAAGGTCATGGTTTCTGCTTTATGTTCTTACAGCTGTTCCTGGACTTTATTCTAGTAGCTGTCTGCTATAAAACTAATGTGCATATCTAAGCAAGAGCTTCTGGGGACCATGTTACAGAAGAGAAAGCTGCAGAAGGAAGACACAGGATAACTTAAGATACCCCCAGACCTCTGAGTCACTGAATAGGTGAGATCAGACTAAATATGTGGGACTTGCTCAAAGACTATGTTGTGCTGGAAAACCGTACACATATCTACTACTGTCTTGAGAGCAGGTGTATGTACAGTAAATAAATTTTTTCACTAAGCTTGCATTCCTGGGTAATTGCCGTGATGTCCCTCAGAAGAGCTAATCAAGAAATTCAAAGTGTTGCGGTGAGGAGAAATTCTGATAAAAAGCACAAGGTTGTGGAGGCTTGGTAGTGTTGAAGCACCATTTATAAGATGGTTGGGATAGGGAGAGTGGGATGTTCTGGAACTGGCCTTTGGCAATGTTATTTGAAAACCAGCCACAATGTATAGTGTCGACAATAGCACTGCTTCATCCACATCTTGCCTAGACAACAATTGGGTTCCCCCATTATAGACTGGTGTCTTCCAGTAGGAAAAGTGGGCAAACTTGAGACAACCATCACCAGCAGTGTTAGCTGTCAAGACAGCTGGTAGATGTAGTAATCACCTGTACTCCTGCCTAACAAACAGCATCAGCTGGATTTGAAAAACAAATAACCTCCTCACCTCCATAGAGGATCCCCCTTGGCAGAACTGGGGAACAATGGCAAAACAGTGTGTGGAAGCACCGTGAACACTGTGTAGCATTTCAGTACTCT
Source organism: Larus michahellis (assembly GCF_964199755.1). Taxonomy (NCBI): domain Eukaryota; kingdom Metazoa; phylum Chordata; class Aves; order Charadriiformes; family Laridae; genus Larus; species Larus michahellis. The sequence continues at coordinate 194,140,346 of NC_133896.1, read as the reverse complement.
TGTGTCAGGCAGGAGGTACTTGTGCTGTGTTTTCACCTGGGTTTGAGCAAGACCTCTGAGATGCCAGGATCTGAAAGCAGCTTGCTGGAGTTCAAACGGAAAAGCTGGAAGTAAAGGACTACAGCAGCATTAAATGATTAGCTTGTGTTGGCACTGCCAGCCATGGCAGCAGATTGGATTTCCAGTATTAATGCCAATGTTTAATGAGAATACTGCAGCCTTTAATCTGAAATAAATGGAGTTGATGTATTTGGATGGGATTAAGGGAGAATAAAAAGATGGTTTTTGACAGCTCCCATTCTAGCCAGTGTTGGCACAAAATTCTCCTCCGTCCTGTCCAGTGTTCCAGGTCTTTTAAAACAACCTGTGCTGTAGCCATGGTACATTCAGTACATCACCGATGAATGAAAATGTAGTCACTGGAGGTGATACACAACTCAACAGGCTGGAAAGGAGCTGTTCTATGATTTTTTAAAAAGCCCATGTGTTTTTTGATTTACTGTTCCCTTTATAAAAAAAATAACTTTTTCCTTCTCACACTGAGAAGTTACATGGACTTACTGAGTTCTTTGGAGAAAATATTTCCATCTAAATCTGTCTACAGTCATCAGATGAATTCTGAATATACACAAGGGAAGATTTTGTTCTTTGACCAACTTAAAATTTGACTGTGTTGACAGCAAGTTATGTCTGATCTCATTTACATCAGTGCGTAACTCAGATAGATTGCTTCAAGTAGAGCTGCTCTGGATTCACACCAGTATTTGTCTGAAGAAAGTTTGACCTTGCTTTTCAGGCTTTTACAGATGGTCGTTCTCAAATAATCTTTCTGCAGGTTGCTCAAGTTTACTTCCACCATGCTGAATGATCCCTTGCTGCCAGCCAAGTCAACACAACCCCTCCCAGGCAAGAAAGGCTGAAATTATGTCCTCTTATTTGACTTCACCCATTGCCCAGAATTAAAGCTGAGATGTTTTATTTTTTTTGTCAGGTTCTCCAGTCTCATACCTCAAGCTTGGGGCCCTCTCACATCCATGTTTTCCTCCAAATAGTGAGTCAAAAAAAGCATCCAACTTCAGAGCTCCCCACCTACTGCTCAAAAGTGGAATAATGTCTGGAATACGCTATATATGTAATCTAAGATATATAGGAAATTAAGTATTGCCATTGACATATGAATAAATTTGCACTTGTGAAACACAAGCAGAGAAGTTACTGAAATGCCCTCTCATTTAATATCTCCTTTCCAACAGGAGGGAGAAAAAGAATCTCAGCTCTTTCTTCCTAAACAAGAAGATATTTAGGTAAAGTAAACATGTAAAGAATTGTAATTTTGAGATATTGCAGTAAAACAAGGCAACACTGGTTCTTGTAGTTCCTTGTGCACATACAGAATTTTAAAAAAAAACCAAAAAAAACAAAAAACAAAACAAACAAACAAACAAAAACAAACAAAAAACCAACCCAAAAGAAAAACAACAACAAAAAAACCAACCCCAAAACAGTAGAAAAATGCCTAATGTGATCTATTTGGCTTTGATACAGTAGACTTTGCATCTCTGAACAGACAGAGTACCCCTTGCTTTTTTCCTGTTCCCACAAGGTTTTAAATTTCTGTCAATCACGCTTAGCCTAGGTTTGGCCCAATTAGGATATAACTGTCTTCATGGACAGTAAACACTGGCTGTGCTCTTGCTGCTTCACAAGGATGTCAAACTGGATATCCTTCTGGACAGTAGCTGGTCAATATCCTTAAGTGTGAAGCCATATTTACCTCCACATTGGTGCTTTGACCTGTCATATCACCCTGATATTGCTTAGGGACCGACCTGCTCCTGTCACAGCTGGCAATTCCTTGCACAGAGTACCCTGCTGCCTGGTCCTTCCTACTGTGTCTGTGGATCTGTCTCATATGGATCAACTTGCAGTGGATGCAAAGAATATGCCACTGAATCCTTGGTTTCACTGCTGCTCTTCTAGAGAGAAGAAAGAGTTTCTCTAATTATGCCTTCTTAGCAGTCAGTTTTGATTACATGTGCTCTTACGCCCTCTCCCCAGTTTACTTTGTTTCAGACCCAGCAGTTAAACCCTTTTGGTGCCGGCCAGCCCACATCCTCGCCAGCCTGTTGCAATTGCAAGTGAGCTCCCTTGTGCTCTGGGGAGATTTCAGGGTGTTGGAGACCACAGCAGCGATTCTTTGGTGCACCCTGCTTCCACGTGCCATTGATTAACCACCTCCACAGCCTGCATCGCCTGTCTGCAGAGGTGAAAACCAGACAAGCAAAACCTGTGGTCCATTTTCGAGCCATTGCGTTGCCTAATGCACTGTGGTGATGTATGTGTCTGGGATGCTCTGACTGCCTCTGTACCAGGTCCCCTGCTGAGTATAATATGAGGGCTGCTAAATGCCATTAACAGGCCACCTCTAAATGCTTTCTCTAAAACTGTGGCCGGAGCTTGCAAAGACTTCTCAGAAGAAAGTGTGTCCACCCCACAGCTCAGTAGCTGGAGGCTGGCATGGGACATATTCCCTACCTGAAGAGGAAGGCAGGAAGAAGGGGAGTGGGCTGGGAGGGTATGCAGAGGAGCTGGGGTCTCTGCTCCTGCAGCCATGGAGCTGGGAGGGTAGGGTGGTGACCACCAGTCCATCGCACCAGTCCATCGCACCAGCCCGTCGCACCAGTCTGCCACCAGCCACAGCCCTTCAGAGTGACCCTGGAGAAAGAGCAGCAGCCAGTCTGGCTCTCCCATACCCCATCAACCACAAAGCCAGCAGAAGTTACAGGTGTTTTGCTTCCCCCCCGCAGGATGCTGCTCTGGGTAGCTACCTGCGTTGCCTGTTCCCAGAAGAGCTCTGGCTTGGGTGATGAGGCTAAATTGGACCATGTTTTACTGCTGGAATATTTTTGATGTACTGGAGACCTGTAAAAATTCCTGCCCAAAGCTAGACAGGTAAATTCTTGTGACAGGTAAAAAAAAAGGTTGTTTTTTCATGGCAACTTTATATACAGTGCTGGAAGTCATTGGAGCTTCATGGAGTAATGAACCCCCTTGTAGAGTCCTTCCCCCATACCAAGGCACAGCACAGTGCAGGGGCAAATGTGGCCTTATTTCATAATCTGCCTGTTGAAAAGTAGATGTTTGTGGAAGAAAATAGGTGAAAAATAAAAGTTTCTGTCATACTTCCCACTGAAATGTTCTTGTTCTTTATGAACAAGCTCAAGCAATTTAGTTTCAAAGCATCACACCCCAATGTGTGCTATAAATCAGGTGAGCTCCCTCAAGTCAGTGAGCCTGTGAAAGAAACACCCCTTCAAATAATGAGTTGCTGTTGCGGGGGGTGTGCACCAAAGAACACTCCATTTTCACCACCCAGGAGCATCCAGTTCAAGCGTTTTGAGGAGGGGAGGCAATCATGCTGTCTATTTTTAAGCACCCAGTTTAGGAGCTTAAATTGAAGTGTTGCTCTACCCTAAGAGTCAAGGGAGAGAGATGTTCAGCCAGCAATCCAGAGTAGATATCTAATTAAGGTGCTATAGGTCATTTTCTGAAAGAGCTCCTTCTACCCATTGCCTGTAAGGAAAACTTAAGGTGATGTCTAAAACAGGCCAGACTATCCAGGGACCTGTGGGGAGAAGAATCCAATCTAGGCTTCTAAGATGTATTTGGTGGCAGAAGTTTGGCAGTGTGTACAATGCCTCTTCTTCACCTGGATATCCCTACTCTGAGAATCTGTTTATATCCTGTTGACTAGGTACAGTAATAGGGTGACAGCCATAAAGAAAACTTGAGGACAGATACCAGTGAAGAGGTTAATTGGTTACTGCTACATTTTTTATTCACATTACCCAAAATATAGCTCCCAATAAATACTTTTAAGGTCACTCTTGGAACTAGTACCAAACAAGAAGCCCTTTTTTCTGTTCCCCACCCCAAATATTGTCACAAGTGTGTGTGGTTACCGGGCTCGTTTGTAGTGTTTCTGTAATGCTGAAGGATCCACACATTGCCCTTCTGCCTGCTCACAGCAATCCCTGTCTCAAGGATAAGCAGAATACTAATGCTTAATGCAGATGGTGAAAGGCTATAAACTGTTGATATGCTTACAAATAGGAGACATTCGATTCCGTAAATATTCTTATCTGTTGGTAACTGTAGTTTTTCTTCTCCAGCTCTTCAGTGTATATATGGGCACAAATAGAGATGAACAAATGGAGATGACCAGTGAATCAAAAGATAAAACACAGAGAAGGTCAAAGCAGTAGCATTTATTGCCATCATCTCTCAGAGAATATATGAGGCATTAAAATTCTGATACTGTACCATATTCTAGTCACAAAGATTGTAACGAGCACAAGTAATGGCATCAAATGAATCTCATCTAATGACACTAGCAATAACGAGAACAAGAAAAGGTGCAAACACAACCTCCTTGAGTATGATCCTAAATAGGTGTTTTATAGTCCATCTCAGAAACCGGGGGCTGTGGCAACATATTAAGGAATGCACGACACAGCCAAGTTGATTAGTCATTAGTTATTGCACAACAGCTACTGTTGATTGCTACTACTAGATATCTGATATATTACTATCCTAGGCTATGCCTTTTTTTTCCCCACCATGGTCATGAAATTTCTGTTGACAGATAGTTAAGGCTGCCATAGATAATACAAGGGAAGCTGAGTGTAAATCTCAACCGTGAATCTGCAATGACTTCAGGAGAACAGACTAAACAATGCAACTGACGGGGCTCATATCTATCAGCTTTTCTTTAATGATATCGTAATTTCATGTAGTACGTGGTTGCAGCTCAGAAACATGCTGGAGCCAGGGATCTTGTCTGTCCAGAGGCAACAAATCAAGGATGGGATAAATGCTTTTAATTTCATAGAATCAGGAAGACCTTGGGCAGAGTAATTCTATGCAGGATTGAAAGTCTGGAATTCCTCTTTGCAGGCTCCTTTCCCCAGCGCCGCCAGAAAATGTGGCAGTGCTTAGTAAGGCAAAGGCTGGGCTGCAGATTTAATTGCCTGGTCCTGGCAGAAACAGCAGTAATTGCAAAAGACTGTAAGAATGTATTAAAGATTCCATCTCCTCACTAAAACCAAACCAGGTTGCATTTTCATCATCAGCAATAATCAAAGTGTAGTTCATTTTACTACAAAGCCTGCCCTGACTTGGTTGGGATGTTATTTGCCTTTCTCGGTGTATAACTGCTTGTACCTGAATACAACCAAAGGTTTGTAAATCTTAATTTGCCCCTCTTGAAAATCAGACCAAACTCTCACTTACAGACCTAGATTATTTGGTTTTAAATTGCAATGCACGGAAGTTTAGCCCTTAGCTGGAAAGCTTTTAAATTGTCTCCTTTGCTTTTCTGTCTGCCATGGGGGCACTAGGGACAGCTGCAGACAGAAGTTCCCCAGGGCAGTAGGCTCTTGGAGGTAGCAAAAACCTGTGGCCACGTTGGCAACCTTGCCTACACCAGTGAGCTGCTGCTGTGCCCAAAGGATGGATCAGAGCGCTTGGGGCAAGAGTTACTGCCTTGGGTGAGCATCCTTCCTGCTCCCCACCTTGCCAGGGTCAGGAGAAGAGCAAGCCCAGGTCTCCCCTTGCATCTGTGCTCCCCCATCGTGCCAAAGAGAGCAGAGATGTGGAGCTCAGGGCACATTAGTGCCTCCATAAGTGACCAGCAGGTGCTTCCAGTCTCTCACAAGGCAGTGCCAACTGGGTGAGCCTGTGACATTGCTGGGGGCGGTAGGGGCTGACACATGGATGCAATGGAAGGGGCCTGTTGGGCTTTTCAGGCCACCAGTCATAGCTGAGGAGGGCTATCGAAAGCTACACTTGGTCTCATCACTGAGTTACCAGCTCTCAGCCAAGAGGCTGAAACCCTGGTGCTCAGTTTAGGCTGTGTCACGGATTAGCGCCAAAACAGGAATGGCATGAGTGACCTGTGCATTGAGGGAAACATAATGTGGGTTAATGCACATCTATTCTCCAGTCCTCTTCCTCTGTTGAGTTTTTGTCTACACTATGTTTTGTACCTACTTGAGGTGCCTTCTTCAGGCTTCAGAGCAGTGCAGCTGCCACCACGTGGTGCCCCACCTGGGGAAACATGCCCTTTTCAGTACTTCACGCTATGGCCATGCTGTTGGGTTCTGTTGAGTATGATCTGCTTTGGACACTTTGTCTGCTAAATAGGAAGTCCCCTGGCCAAACCTCGGCTGCCAGAACTTTCTTTTGTCTACCGAGTTTTCTTAACCCACCACTGCATGGTATTTGAGCTATTTTCATACATGGTACTGAGAATTTCTGTGATATTTAGCTTTACTATATCATGCTACAGAATTGCCTAATGTATAATTCCCCCTTCACCCCGAGACATTTTCAGCATTGTATTTTCTAATCAAAATGTGTTTATTATATTGAACTATATATTTCTCCAAGGTGAGTCTCCATTTATGTTTCTAGTCATTATTGGCTGCTTTGTGTGATAATGTGACCAGGCACGTTTCATTTGTTTCACATTCCTAGGTCAGTCTCTTTTGTGCTCAGTTATGTCATGAAGACATCCCGTCACCGAGAAGCTCTTGAGTTATGACCCTAACTTCAGTAGTGGCATCTACTCTAGCTTGACAAGTGACTTAATATCCTTGCCTTGTACATATAAGAAATTTAAGACCATGTGTCAAGAGAGATTCAGCCAGTGGGGACTGAACCTGTGACCTTTGGGGTTTAATGCATGAGCTCCTATTATTTGAGAAATTCAACTCGGTTAGTCACAACTGAGGCAAATTTATCTTTCTTTGGCCAAAGAAATACCAGAAGTAGTTGTGAATCAAGGGGAAAAGTTGTCATCATATCCTTTGAAAATCCAATGGGGAACTTATTGGGTTATTGTCTATAAATCATTTTGAAAGTGCTATAAGTAATAGCAGCCATTAAAAGTCGGTATTTACCTACAGTCTGAGATATCATACTACATTTCAGTACTATAGGCTGACATCAACCATTTCATGGCCACCAGTAAAAAGCTAGCACTGAAGTGCTAAATGTTACCTTCAGTATTGATTCTCTTCATGGCAACCCATGATGACAATGGTGTCATTGCTATTCCTGCTCCCCAGGAGCCAGGGAAATGCTGGCTGCTGAAGGAGCTGAGGCTGCCATAAGCACCTTCTGCTGCCAGTCGCTGCCAGCTTACTCTTTCCAAGATGGACATGATATTGCAGACGGTGAAGCGAATGAGCCTTGTCCACAAACGCGGCTGCAGGCACAGGCAGCAACTGTTTGCACGCTTGCTTTCGGTGAGAAGAGCAATCGCAGCCACCATGGTTGACCATTGTATTCAACATGAGAAGTGGTTAGTTTGCTTGTCCTGTGGACTTTAGTGCTGCCTCTGGCACAGCCAAATCCCCAGAAGAGCTGTCACTAGAAATAGGTAGAAGTGCAGAAAACTGCTCTGTCTGCTGATATGGCTTGTATATCTTTTGCACGATGCATGGCAGAACTGCGATCTCCATTTTAGTAGCAGGATGATGAGTCCTGAGAAAACAGAAGCTGAGTGTATTCATGGGACCTTTGTGCATGGCTGTACTCGTGCTTGGTTCCTAACTGCAGCCTGTTCTGATGTCTGTGGGAGTTCGGTGCCTAAAACCACCAGTTCCCAAATGTCTCAGTCTCAACCTTCTTTTTCACAGACCACCCATGAAGCCAGAGGGAATTCATAAATTTAAAACATTTTACTGTGTAGTATAATTTCACAGCCCAGCTGATAATCCCTCAGCACAGACCACGTGTTGGGAACGTCTTGCCTAAGCTTTATGGAGAATATGCTCTGTTGTGACATCCCAGTGTGGGAAGAAGAGCAAAACAAGGAGATGGTGGGACGACTGAGCCCACACCTATGAAGTACTAGGCTACAGCTTTAGCTAGGGACAGGACTTGATGCTGGACGCCCAAATCCTTCCCTTACTTAACCAGCATAAACTCATGGACATCAGTAGGACTGTGCCTGTAAGCGGGCCTTCATTGACCCCGTGGAGAAATTTTGATAGAGCTTTCTGTTACACACTAAGGATTGATCTGTGTTAAAAAAATGATCAAGCTATGTGGTTAGTCAGGCACTACCAAGATACAGATAATAATGAGAACAATAGTAACCTTTCAAAGGTGAGCAATTGCCAAAGGTAAGGTAGGGAGTTTAATGGGCACAGCCGCAATGTAGCTAATCTAACGGCATTCAAGCATTGGGCATTAAAAGCCTTGTTCCCTTGGGTTGCTTTATACTACACTGCAGGTGTAAAGGGAGCAGAAAGCCACTGAATCACCTTTTCTTTGGAGCAGCAAATTCTCCAGATACAGGAGATATGGTTTGTCATGAGACAAGGTTGTATAACCCCATGATACGAGGCTGAAGAACTAAGAAATGTGCCAGCTATTTCAGTGTAGCACAAGGCTCCCAGAGATCCTCCTTCCAATTTATGAAAACCGTGAAGATTCTCCACTTTGGGCCAAGGTGCTCCTATAACTAGACAGCCGGGGAATTTGAAGGTCACAAGCCCATTGTAGTGTTTCCCTTTGTCTGCAAAAGGCACCCAATTTTTTATGCCTTTAATTTGACTGCAGCAGAAGGTTTTTACTCGGGTGTATTTTGCTCTGCCTAGCCCAGGGAGTGCAGATAGATTAAGGTTGGACAATATCTGATACAAACTTCTGAGGCAATGAGAGCTGCGTGTAAAATTTTAAGGCTGCACACAACTCTGCCTCATGCTTTCCTGTGGCTATATTACATACATTTATTGAAATTCAATTTGTAGTTAGGGAACAAGAGGATTTTTTTTTAAGGCGGTTTATTGCTGCAGGTAATAGAAAAGGCATAAATCTGCTAATGCTGAAGTTTCTGGCCAGTGATACTCTAAGCAGTTGTTAGTGGGGGTGTTTCACCAACCATGGGAAATCTTAAACAAATGCCATAAAACTTTTTGTTTCACACATACTCTGAGTCATTGTTAAAAAAAAAAAAAAGTTAAATCCTTATATATTTTTTTTCTAATTTTGCCTTCCTCAAGTCTTGGGAAAGTCACAAGAGCATGTGTTACTATAGTTTAATACAAATAAAAGAGGTTGGGGAGACATTTTTGAGACCTTTTACTCATGGTGGAAAGTTCCTCAGCAGATATTTTCCTGCAAATAGCCCAGAGCAGTAAGTAATAGAATTTCTCTTCTGTAAAAGACCTGTCTCTGAATAGAGAATAACAGTGCAGATGCTATATGCAGCTGTGGTTCTTCACTGTTAGCAGACAAGAAACACAGTGTTGCTTCCAAAGTAGCTGGCAGTGGTTGCTCTGTCCCCATAGGGAGACAGCAAAGGGTCAATCCTGGTAAATACTGATGAGACCTCCCACCGTTCTTCTTTCTCAGTGCATGAGATGATAGTCCCTGATGTACACTAGGCATGGCAGTGCCTGGTGGTGTGGGGACACTGCTGGTCTGAGGCTGCAGAAAGATGAGTCCTCAGCCTTTCATGGCACTTGGGATGAGGAGCAGGCATGGATTTCTATAAACAAGGGAAGCATGACCCCAATCTTGGGGAGAAACAACTAGCAGTTTCGCACTCAGTAGGTGATGCTTCACGGGTCAATACAAGGAAAATGGACACAAATGGAGGGTCTCAGTTTGTGACTATTTGGACAAAAAAAGCCCTGGTGTAGGTGGGGAAACTGAGTCTCTCTTCCTCCCACCATGCAAAGTTATATAGAGGAATTGGAGTAAAAGTCTCCCACCACTCAGTGATGTGGCCACCAAACCACCTGCCACAGACCAACTGAGAGCTTGGCACAACCATGATGACAGACTTTAGAGCCCTTCTGTCCACAATAGCTGTGCTTCTAACGTAAGCATCAGGCATGCATGAGCAGGGAAGCAGGAGGCTGTGGCTAATGGAGGGCAGTCCTGAACTTCTTGTGGCCCTAGAGCTGTCACTCTTGTGCCTTCAAGTTGCTACGTTCCCTGATTCATTGGGTGCTTTAGAAATGTACTCATGTGCAAGGAGAAACTATGCACTACCTCTGCTTAATCCATCCTTCAGCCTTTCTCTAGTGTGCGACCGCTTCAGTGTAGACCTGTTTCCAGGCGGTGGCTCATGTGCCTCCACCACACTTCTTGCATCAACTGAGAGCCTGCCACCCAGCCCATCAGCTCCCTTTTCAGTTCCACTGTACTCACTAATCAAGGAGGAGGTGACTTCTAGGGGAGACACTGGAGCCCAAGGCTCGTTTGTATACAAGTCCAAGGAGAAGGCACTTGTGAAATACTTGATGAATCCCTCCACCTGTGTTCCTTGTGGTCTCACTGTGGTCCCTCATCTTATTCCTCCTCTCCGTTTTCTCTTCTTAGATTCTTTGCCCACTTGTTGCATCTTGTCCCTAGTTAACTTGTCAGTTCTTTAAGATGGGGATAATCTTTCCTAAATATTGTACTTACTCAGCGTGACAGAAGCTTGAGAACCTCTGGGCTCTCCTGTAATGAATGTAATACATAATAATAACAAGATGTCATTGAAAAATGAGCCTGGTAGTGTGCAGAATAATTGAGAATAATGTTAGTTTTTAATAGGAAGACTTTTTTTGCTCAACGATATACACGTTTTGTCAGAAATAACAATTATCAGAATGTTCAGATTTGCAATTTTCCCCCTCCATTTATTTCACTGTTTCCTTTCTCCTTCATTTCATTCTCTCTCTGTTAGATTTTTTCCTGCTTTTTACTCTAACCAGTGAAAGGGGTAAAATTAAAATACCAAGACAGATTTGGGAGTTTAGGCTTCATTAAAAAGAAAGAAAATTCTGAAATTCCATTTTTCTAAATATTTATTTTAATATCATTTTTCAACCAGAGTACTTTAAGTGACATATTTGCACCAACTGTAATAAAATTTGTTAATGTTTATGGTGACTAAATATATCTCATCTTTCTTTCCCTTTTCTAGTACCTCCCTATCCGGACAGCCATTTTCTCCCTCTCTTTTCCTATTTCCTTACATCTTTTCTCTCTTGCTTTCACCTGCAGATGCAAACACTCGCTGACACAGATATTTTGACTGGTGCCTTGTCTCTGTGCACAGCAGAGAGGTTAAAGCTAAGCCTGCATTTTACACCCCTGTGTATTCTCCAGGCTGTTGTCTTGCCTTTGAGATGCTTGCAGCCTATGGGAATATAAACATTCTTTTTAATTTCTTTGGTATCTCCTCCAATAACAACAACAAAAAAATCTTTTCTCCTTCCCTGCTTTTCCAGAGGTAACAAAGAAGCCATTGTCTTCAACTCTAGCTTGGCAAGTCTCAGAGTGAGAGAAAGACAGGGAAAATCCCTACCTACAAAAAATAATAGTATAAATTATTTTTATTATTACAATTTGTTATAGTGAGTCAGTACCTAAGGGGCCCTCCTTAGAGCTAGGGGCCCCTTTGTGCGCTGGGATGATACACAAAAGGACTCTGCTCCAAAGAGCTTCTTTCTTTCTTTTAAGGCATTTCTGGCGCTGATTGGATGCTGATGAAAAGCCCTGGCTTGGCAGCAATAGAGAGGAAAGTCTCATCTGCAGACAGTACAAGTTCCCCCTTCCCTCTGTCCTGCTGGCCATCCGTTGGGGTCATGAGAGCCCATCACAGATTTGCAGGTTGCTGGGAGAAGGTCAGTGTGCAGGTTCAAAATCCATCCATCTGATTTAGGGATCGCGGTACAAAGTTTTCTTCCCTTGGGAGAATGAAAGTCACTCAAGCTCATACCCCAGCCTGTGCTTGAAGCAGACACAGAGCTGTCAGTAATACAGAAAGTGTGTGGACATGTGGGTACGTCACTGCGCATATGCACAAGGCCTGTGTCCTCAGCACCATCAGTCAGCAGGCTTTTTTTCCATTGATTCACCCAAGACTGCACCCTCTTCACACATATCGCACATGCCTATCGGTTTCCTACCTTCTCAAATATTTTATAGTATTTTAAATGCTCTGAATCCCCTGCAGTTTGTGGGTTGAGTCAGTGTAACTCCAGTGGAGTCAACGCACCCAAGCCAGTTTACACTGATGGAGAATTTGCTCTTGATCTCGTTCTTAGGGGTATACAGATTTGAACCTCAAGATGCCAGAAGCCACCTACCTGCCTGTAGGTGCAGAGGATGCAACAGGAGGGTAGCAGGAAAAGTCAGTGAGGGCTGAGAGAGGAGAAAAAATCTTCTCTATCCCCTTTGGACCTGTCAGGGAAAGCTTCCTTTTCACACCCCCATCTCAGGATTCAGACTGGTGGCTCACTTAGTGAAGCTGGCTCTAACACAGTGTGGGACACAGTGACTGTAGCACCGTTGTGCAGAGGGACCATACTTTAACTTCAACATCATGCCCTTAAAACTATGACAAAACTTACATTCACAAGAAACAATGAAATTAAAACATGAACTTGTATGCATTGTTCCCCCCCTCCCTCCCAATAGCCTTTATTACTCTAAATGTTTCAGTGCCCAAGATTTCTTTTGTTTGCATTCCTCTGCTTTGAGTATCCCAAACTATTTAGCTTCTGGTTATACTAAGTGGTTTTTAAAGTGAAAAATAGGAGCTTAAATCCAGCAGCGATTCATTAATTTCAAAGAAATGTAATGTGGTTTTTAATATATGCTGTACTTTTTGTAACTGATGCACTTTTAGGAATTGAAAGTGTTAAATAAATTAGACGGTCCAGTGAATCTTTTCCAGCCCAGTGTGTTGCTGGGAATTTGGACCTGGTCCATTGCATTTCTTTGAAGCTCTTACTGCTTTTATATTTTGTTTTCTCTAATAGCCTAGTTAACACAAAGCACATTTCCTTCAGAGCCTCTAGTCAGCTCTGCATTTCACTTGGCTTCTATTTGATTTTTGGACTGTTTCTAATTGATTTCCATTAATAAGGTGCAAACGTAGGTTGGCTTGGTTTTGTTTGGTGTGTTGTTTTTTTTTTTCTGGTGCAAAAAGAAACAAGTAATATGAAACATAAAGTTTATTTGGATTCTATCCAAACAATTAGCTCCTTTTAGTTTATCCCCAGTAGAGGTTCCTTTGGGGATGCACCATCATTTCATCAGCGGTTTCTCTTCTGCTTCTGTATTTCTTCAATTAAAACTCCGACTGCAGAGTGAACTTTGTTGCCTTTTCATGTTAAAGAGTACCACACTTACTTTGATAAGACTCCAGGGCTATACTATGAACAGAAATTATGCTGCATTTTGCATTCTGAGCATATTTTCTCCTTCTTGTAAATCATACAGATATGTATTTATTTGTAACTTAGTCCATGCTAATTTCCAGCTATTTGCATAGCCACAGAATCTTAATTTTATTCTTGATACCATATCGTCCTTTTTTTCTTGACTGACTAGAGAGGGGAAATTAGAAAGCAGACATGATCAAAAGCGTTGTTTCTCAGCAAAACTCAATTAGGGCAAATGATGAAACATGATGTTATAAAGAAATGGTTGCAAACGTGGTGTCCTGTTGCTTACTATAGATTTTAAAGTTGCTGTGCAATTTTGTGCTTAAAAGATTATCTTAGTAAATATTTCTGACCTGGCACCTTGACTTAGCACTTGCAACAGGAAGATTTCCTCCATCATTATTCCTGCTTTCCTCAAGGACCACTAAGGAAGAATCAGGTTTATTTGGAGAAATACATTTAGTTACAGTGAATTGCCTTTTCCATGCATGATATCCTATCTTTGGCTCTGGTAGTATTAGGCTATGCCATTCCTCTGGATTATTCCCATCTTCACCTCTGTATTATGGAAGATAGGCCTAGTGTACGGAAGGAAAAGCTGTTTCCATCCGCAAGCAAAATGTTTTCCTGTCTGAGTGTGGATATTCAAATGTGTTCTCACTGCAGTGGTGTAGCACACTGTCTTTTGCAGGTCCAGTTTCACCAGAGCACTAATGCAGGTTCCACCCCAGAGCTGTGCCGTAGGCGGACGGGGCAGCACGTCTCCTGCTGCACCGCTGCCCATCACTGACAAGTGAACGTGGCATCGATTGCAGACAAAGGGACAGATCCTTCCCCCTCGGAGCACTGTGGTGTCACTCCCCTGGTCTCAACGGCCTCTTTTAGGAGGCCCAGGTCGGTGTCGGTGGGCACCTCTCCTCCAGGCAAACACCGCCGCCACCTTTTCTGACCCCCGGGAAGGGATTTGGGTTTTGTCTCTGCTTGTGGAGGGACATCATTTGGCAGCAGCGCAGCACCATCAAAAGCTCGCTTGTGAGTGCCCTCTGCGCCTTTCCTTTGAGCAGCAGCATCTGGGAGCGAAACAGATTTCACCCGCGCTGGCACAGTATGTCCAACCTGGCTGCTTGCTCTTCACTGACCTGCTGCATCAACAACGGGCGCTCGCACTCACGAAGCCGGGGTGCTCTAATCCCTTGCTAGCCCAGCAGAAATGTTTGCTTACTGGTGCGTGGTGATTTTGAGCTGAGAAATAACGTGAGCATCAGGCATCAGCTTTCCTGGTTACGTCCTTGAGGACCGTCCTGGCTGACACAGGAGACGCGCATGGCAGTCCCTTGCATCGCCACCCACCAGTTGGTGGAGGACGGTGCCAGCCGCGGTGAGGCTGCAACATGCCTTCTCTCAACGTGCGTCGGGACACAGCCTTTCCCTCTCTCCAGCGTCACCCGCTGCTCGCCTCCTGACCATCATAAGACCTCCTGCACAGCCCCTGCTGGAGTCCCTCCTTTGGCAAATATTAATACTGTGTGTCAGTGGGGGTTCTCCTAATTTTAAAGCTGGGCAGCGAGCTTCTCCCTTCTTCTCTGGTTTATTTTCCAGAGTGGTTTCTTTTTTTTTTTTTTTTTTTTTTAAATGCTGCTGGTAATTTTGTGTTCATAATGTTTTTATAGCCTTTGTGATGTATCATTTCACTGCGACCTCACAGCAAGGCTGTGTGTGCTTTCCCCCAGTGTGATTAATTATTTTAATAGAGGCAAGAGAAAGAAAATGGGGAATTTGTGGATAGTGGTCTGCCTTGCCTGGTGTAGGGAATCATTTCATCGTGGGTCATTAACATCCACTGTAGCATAACTCAGTAATAATGTGGAAAAAAAGCCATGTGTCTGTGGGCTGTGTGAAGTGAAACCACAAGCCATGTCCAAACCTCCGAGTCACCTACGCCGCCTCCCAACGCAGCCGAGTGCCAGGCAGGGAGCACAGACCCAGCAAACAAAGTGCTGAAAACCATCTATTCCAGACCTCTCACTAAGTGCTCCTTGAAAAAACTGTCCACAAGCAATTTTAGAAGGGTAGATTTAATGAGCGGGATGAGAAAGACGCATATTCCCCCCCCACCCCACCCCCAGCTAATGCTTCTCTGTATGCCTGCTTCACACAGTATGGCTAGGGAGCAATTTCATGCTAACCCCTGTTGTGTCTGCATCCAGCCCCGGCTTGTTACTGTCCACATGACGGAGTCATTTCCAGATACAAACTTCGCCTCTGTCTTTGTCGCCTTCTGGCTTGAAGGCTGCAGTAATCCATAGCTTCAGAATAGCTTTTGACCATCTGTGACCATCTTTCGACCACCACCTACTGTGATTGCCTATAGTAAATGTTACTGCTATGGCGGTGACTACTGTCAAGACTGAAGGATGCTTATCTGCGTGACACTCCTGACATGCTGTGCTGTGGTGGCACTTACCGAGGTCCAAGTTCAGCTCTGAGTTACTTGCGTTTACACTGACAGAATATTCATAAAAGCGTGCGGGTAGGAAAATATCCGAATGCAGAAATGGTGTCTGGATCACGTAAATAATGATACCAGTCTAGAAACTGATCTGGTCATTAGTACTTTGTTGTAAAATATAATGCCAGAAAATCCACACGCCAGGGTTCCCATCATTCATCTGCACAGCGCTACCTAAAAGAAACTGAACTCTTATAGAACAAGAAATTGGTATTGCTTTAGCAAGGAAATGAAGACTTAATTTAAAATAGAAGAACAAAACAGCCACCAGATTTGACTCACAGTGAGATTTATTACTGTCACCTCTGTTCCTGATCCACAAAGTGTGCATGTTTGATGTAAAGCCAAACTACAGAGCTTTTCAACAGTTTGGACCCCAGCACCCACTTTTTTGGCCTCTTATGTCCTGTCATTATCCAGCCTGATAGCCTCCATGCATGTGCTTATGGGTAGAAACCATCCCACCGTTACTCCCTGTAACCTTTAGCAGGTCTGATTATTTGCTGTTATAAGCCAACCTATTCTTTCAGTTCTGTTTAATGGGCAAGTGTGAGCATCTGAAAAATCAGGGGGAAAAAAGATTTCTTTGCAGGCTGTAGTACACTAGGAGAGTTTACAAACTTCAGTGCTGTGGTTGCTAAAAGTTTGCAAGGGTTCAAAAAGCCAACTGAATAACTTAATGGAAGAATAATATACTGGGATAACTACCTGCAAAGTCACCACTTCTGGTGACTTTGTCACCAAAGAAAGTTTCTCAGCCGCAGCCTTGCTCCGGTATGCTGAAGTGAATCGTTCGTCTAGTTTTTCCTAGACCATTACTGTCAGTAGCTGTTGGAGGCCAGATGTTAGGCCAGGTGAACACGCGTTCTGACAGTGTTCTTACATTGCTATGACGCATTCAGGGACCTGTGGAGCACCTGGCACAGCTCAGGGCTAGAAATAAAAATGGGAGAGAAGGATGGACACGGACACTTAGTCTGTGATAGGAAGGGAGGTCCAACATGTTATCAGAAAGCCTGGCCCAAGGGCAGTTGTTAGACACCAAAGAGATACTAGCTCCTATTTTCAGCCCAGGTTTTATACAGCAGTGGCACTGAAGTCCAGATAAGATCTAATTTTAGATCAGTGAAGGCAAGGCTGAATGCACAAACATAAACATCCTCTCACCAAGCAGTATCTCTGGTGAATATTGTCATGCTGCGTATGAAATTTATCTGCTATATCCATACCGGATCTGTTAAATACCTAGAAATTATTAATCTGTGATAACTAATGAGGAAAATAAGATAATTAATTTCAGTATTTTCTTGGAACAGGGAAGATGTTTGACAAAATATGCCAGAAAAAACATCCATACAGAACCATGTCAGTAACTTATGTGTTCAGTTTGTTCATGTTCTGAACCATGAATAAAAGGGAGAAATTAAATGAGAATCTTTAATTGTCTGTATAATTCTTCTTAATGAGTACATGCTGGAGTACCATAACGATGGTGTAGGTTTGTGAAACAGAGATCTATCTTCCCTTGATAAGAAAGAAGGAAATGATACCGTAATACTGGTTAATTATCGGGTACCTTTTCACTGTGAATTAAAGGTCTATGCAAACTCAAACTTGGAGAAGCAAAAAGATGTAATACTTAAAAGTACATATGTTATCAGAAAACTGAGAGGGTTAGGGGAAAAGGCCAGGAAGTGGAGGAAAAATAAATGAGCTGAAAAGTAACAGTGATAACTGTGGTAACAGTAGAGCCATTAAAGAATATATCATGCCAGAATTATGAAGGTAATGGGACTGCTCACCTACTTAAAAATAAACATGCAGAAGTGCTTCACTGGGCCAGGGCAGAGTGCTTAGGCCTGGCAGAGTCAAACCCATGGTCAGTGGAGATGGGAGAACCCAAGTCAGTGAAACTCCACAACTCTGTGTAAAAATAGAGATGAGAATGAGAATGCTTGGAAGCTGAAAGCTGAAGTGTTGAGAGATCTCAGTGATACTTTTTACCCCAGTTTATACAGCCACAGGCAATTGCCTTGCCAAAAAAAAACAACCAACCCTTCAGCCACTGCCTGACTTCAGGCACGCAGAGTTGCATTGACTTCAGGTTTAACTATCAGCATCTTTTTCCCACCTCTGCATGCTTCCATGAAGTGTGTGGCTGTGTGTTTCTGTGCCGTCTCTTGGCTGATAAGGATTTCTCCCCATGTATCCGCAAACTTCCACTTACTGCCTCCTTTAGACTGTGCACTGCCGTGTCCCAGCGACAGGCTGTGAAGGTGCTGAGGCCATTGCTCGTTGGATTAATCTATAGGGTTCATTGCTTACATGTCCTCACCCCTTTGTCTCTTGTTTAACACTCGGATGCAAGCTCTCTGGGAGAGGGCTGCTAGAGAGCAACACCCAGCGTGGATTAGAGCTCCTTGAGGCTCAAATGCAAGAAAAGCAGTGGCCTGAGTGCCTTGTTAAGCTTGAGCATAGGTGACTGTACGAATCAGTGAAGAATCATGGTCAGTCTGTTCCTGGGCTTCTTTAAGACGATGCTTTAAACTTAGACAAATATCTTACTAAGTGCTTTATTAAGAATATTTATTTAATTTTTAATATTTATTTAATAAATTTAATTTAATTTAATTTTTAATATTTAATATTAATTTAATATTTATTTATTAAGAATATTTATTAAGAATAAATCAGGAGACAGCAGGATAGCAGAGATGCATGATTTCTTAGGGAAAGGAAGGAGAAGAGTTTCTTCTAGCCTTGTCTTAGATATATGCGTACTTCGCACAGACATATGTCTTGGATATACACCCTCAGGTGCTACCTCAGTGCTCTGCCCACACCAGCTTTTCATTTAGCTCATAACGGCAAAACGAACAGATTAATTTGTGAAGGGGCTTCAGTATAGCCATAACCCTCATGAGACCTCGGGCACCTCTGGGGGTGGCTCTTCTCCAGTGGGATCTGTGCTGCCGAGATTACTTGCTAGTGTCACCAGCGCTCCTCTGAATTACAGCCACACAGTGACACATCCACCCCTGAGACACTTTGGCTTGCCGGACTAGTCCGGCACACCTTTCACTGAAACACCTTTTGCAGGTGCCGGAGAGCAGTACGACTTTTTCATCCAAAAAGGAGGAGAATGGGGCAGGAAGCTGCATTTCACAACTGGAAAGAATTTAGCAAAACATCTTTTTTTTCACACCCCCCCACACCTTCCCTCCCCTCTGCTTCTGTGTTTCAAAGCAGTCTATAGGCAAAACTGTGGCCTCCCTGCAGTGAGTGGAAGCTTTGCCATTGTCTTCACCCAGACCAGAACATCCCACAGCAGTTGCCTTTGCTGCCGATGTTTTGAACAAGACTGGGGGAGGTAATGCGAGGAAGTGAAAAGGAAAAAAAGAAAGCATTTAAATGCTGTTCCTATGGCCTGGGAGAAATCACCACTCTCCTGCTACGTGGCATTTTCTGTGTTTTTTGCGAATCCAGAATGTAAATATTTCAATGGGAATGAAGTTGAGAACACAACATAAGGAAATAATCACAAGGTAGGAGGGCATTATTTAGGAGCACATTCTGGTGACATTTCTGCTCGGGTAATAGAAGAATAAGTGCAGCCTGACTCAAGCTAAGTAATCTTTCAGGCATTCAACAAATGCGGAGACCACTGCACCCCACAAGAGAAAGAGTTAGGGCTGAGTGTTCGACCCACGCACAATACGTAGTGTCTCGTCTCCTGGTTTTTGGCTCTTCATCGTTGCTGGTTTACTATTCCTTGGGACTGATGTGGATGGCAGGAAACAGGCTCATGTGCCAGAGTGGCCACGCACACAGGTGTGTGTGGTGGGATCCTTGGGAAGGCCACCCTGAAGGTCAGCGTGCTATTTACACATGTCACTGCAGCACGGTGATGGCTCTAAATCTCCCAGCTGGTTACAAGTCCTGGCACGGAGCCTGGTTGAAGACACAACTTCTAACTCAGTCTCTTCTTTCCAAGCAACGCAGTGTCCTCCTCTTGCTTGAGGGCTTTGCTTGCCAAGCCACCCTTGAACACATCAAAGTTACTGCTGATGGTTATAATGTGTATAATTTAGAAATCTGCATCACTAGTCAGATAAAAGTTTTTGGACACTAAAAAGAAAAGAAAAAAAAGAGAAAAGAGAAGAGAAGAGAAGAGAAGAGAAGAGAAGAGGAAGAGAAGAGAAGAGAAGAGAAGAGAAAGAGAAAAAGAAAAGAAAAGAAAAGTGAAAGGAAAGGAAAGGAAAGGAAAGGAAAGGAAAGGAAAGGAAAGGAAAGGAAAGGA